>NC_142819.1:5250099-5437599 GCF_057945365.1 Rhopilema esculentum | reverse complement strand
TCACGATTTTGTACCGTATCAATCAATACTACCACGCTTCTTTCACCTAACACCTAGTGGTTCAATTTTCAGCGCTAATATAGAGGTATCATCATAAAAGCTGTTACCTGCTGGAATTGACCTTCGCTTACTCCATCTCTGTACATGATGATTCTTTCTGGTTTGTGGCCTGTCGAATTGCGGAAAGCATTCAGCAGCTCTTTTATCATGTCCTTCAGCTCTGCTATTATCTCCTGCAAGGAAAAAGTGAAAAAGGTGACGAAAACGGTGCATAACAGCTTTTCTTAGCAGCCTTCTTCCGACTCCTATGATTTCCACCACTGTTTTGTGGGCTGCCTTATCTTTGCAAAGGAACATAGCTTCCAGACAAAAAGTACTTTGATGATGATATCTCTGGCGTGTGTGAGTTAAAGCACAGCACTGGTTTCTCTCTTTCCAAACCCTCTTTCCGAAATCAGGTTGACATAGCAATAGTACCATATGTCAGAAAGAGAGAACTACAATAGACACAATTATAGAAGCCATAGAACAACAATAACACCCAAGTACACGGATGCGGACAATATTAAACTCACAACGAGACCCTTTATGCTACAGTTGTTATGCTACATTTTAGCTATTGTCCTTTAATCTAGGTACTTCATGACAAAAGCACAAATTATCGAGACAAAAAAATTAAAGAGGGCTTTGCGAATTATTTACAGAGACAAATAATCTTCCTTTGCTGAATTTACAGCTAAAGATAACTGAGTTTCAATTCACCAGAGGAAGCTGAAGCTGCTTATGATAAAGATGTATAAAAACAAGAATATATTAAACCTATCCTTCAAGGTATTGTTGTCAAAAAAACGAGAATTTACAATATCAGAAACAACAATGGTCTTTGTTACCGAAGCCTAAGACAACTGCTCATGGTATACAAACCATAAGATATATTGGAAGGGGACTACTGCAAACATTACCAAGTAAAATAATCTCAAAGGGTTGCATAAAGCTCTTGGCTACAAACAAATGCAAATTGATGCTTTGGAGGAATAAAACTTACCATGCGGTTTTTCTGAACTCGAATCGAGGTCGAGTAGTTCATTGGGTATGAGTCTAAGCTTCCAACGACCTGTGTATTGGGATGGAGAAGGATGAAAAAATTGAAAGAATGGATTTACAAAACTAAAATAAGGTAATAAGTGAGTACACTCTTGTGTCGTAATGCAGCAGCCTTTTCACAACTTAAGATACCAGGGATTGTTGATGATTATGATTGATGATCATGGTTAATGATTTCGATTGATGATCTTGATTCATGGTGATGCTCGAATGATTATATTGATGATCATGATTGATAATCACGATTGCTGATTCTTACTCATGGTGATGATCCCTGGTTTTCATCGATGATCATAATTTTTAATCATGATTATTGATTTTTCATTATGATGACTGATTATCACGGCTGGTGATGATGATCCGTTCATTCATCACCATTGATTAACATGATTGATGATGTCGATAACGATGATCTATGTCGGTAAGTAATAGGAACAAATACATACCGCTGCAATAGAAGGTTTTTGCTCATCACCAGGAGCCGGATGTGTGACATCTGCGCCAAGCACTATGACTGGCTTTTCAAATATTTTGGGCCTTGCAAAAAAAGAAATGGAATATGAATTCCCTAAAGAAAAAACATCACGTTCGCCTAGCAAACATTCATCAATAACATAGCACGATAAACTGCTCATATTTCAGGCTTTTTAGCAAACTGCCGGTTCTTTCTTCTTATGTTTCAACGAAGTTATTGCTCATAAGGAAATTTAACAGAAGCCCTTATGCGTTTTCTACGACCTGAAAGAGTTCATTCTCAACATCAAAAAAATTATTCAGTAGAACGGAAAGAAAAAAGTAGCAAGGTTTTTCACAAAATTAAAAAAGCTTGAACAACATAAATAACATAAAGCCCACAGAAAGACACAAATTTCAAATCAACAAGTACATAAAATGACTCAAAGGCAATCGATAGATATAAAAGGGAACAAGCCATGTGTCAATCATATTAACAAATCAGTTAGTGTATGACTGGAATCACAATTATCACAATCGCTGCTTGGTCTATTTTTGATCGAAAGATGGCTTAACCCCCTTTAGTATCAGCCAACTGCTGTTAATGTTTATAAGATGATATCTATTGATCAAGAGCTATAACAAAGGCAGAGAAAATCATTTCGAATAGTTTTATGGTTAATACTCACTTGCACTCGCGTTTTATAAAACTATTGATTCCTCCCAGTTTTGTGTTGACTTTTAAAGAAAGATTCACTACGGTTTGTCTCCTCAACGGTTCAATATTTTTGTATTGCACGCATTGAGTTGGTATCCCATAATACGTATCACCAAGGCTCTTGATCAACTCTGGAAGAAAGTCAAACTATTAGAATGAAAAACAAAAAAGCTATACATTATATTGTATTTAGAATCTTGAGGGTCTTTTACAGAATATTAAAGTGCTTCCAATTTTATGAATTGACTTCCAAGCTTCTTACAACTGAAGCAATACATCTGTGTATGCAAGGAATTTTAAATGCGATGATGGGCTTCAGAGTACAAATTTCTGGAAACAATGAGGACAGAACAAGTTAAAAATCATTGCCATTCATTGCAAACTAATGTTTCTTAGGGAAAATTTTGTGTCAAGTACCTAGCCTTTTCCAAGGGAAATTAGCTGCGAGGGCAAACTTTTGTTTATAGAAAGAGGAGGACAATAGCTTATTGATTCAAACAATAAAAAGCCACTTGAGTTCCAGGGGCAATTTCTCCCTGGTTAGCATTTAAAAAAAGGCCCTGATCAAGTGAAATGATGCTGAGTTATTTGTCAATGCTGATATTTTGGAGGTCCTGGCAAAATTCAGTATTCAAGATGCTACAAGCATAGAGACTAATGGAGAACTGTTGTCAGGTAGTCGTAAAGGCATTTCAGCATTCAAGGGGTAATATTTTTTGGGACAGGGTACGCTTTTTGCATATTTCTTATGGGACAGGGTCAGAGTGCAAAAAGGTCTGCCGCATACCCACGTCACTTTCCTGGTCAAGTGCCCCCCCCTCACACTTTTGGCTCACCAATGGCAATGCAGCATGAGGATCATGACTCAGCATATATTAGTGCTCCCTATAATTTAATCATGACTCAATGCCTTTAAAAAGTAAAAGTATACGGGACCAAGCTGGGTGACCCGATACACACCATAACAAGGATTTTTCCCATTCAAAACAACAATAATCAAATCCAGGCTAGTGTTGTTGTTGAGGACAGTGTCAATCACCCTCTCGAACTGCTTTCCCACAACCTCTGTACTTCCGAGCCTCAAATATTCAAAATGGGTCGGCTTCCTTTCGACAGACATTCCTGCAGTTGAACAAACATCAACGAACTCATCAGCAAATTTCATCAATACGCGTTGCTTGCAGTGTTGGGAGGAACCGAGAACTAGTAGGACCCAGACATTGATCTTCTTCGCTGAATGAAAAGCTCGGTCTTGCAGATTCCACGCTCCTGGCAGATAATAGAAACTATTACAAAATCACAACTCTCAATAGATCTGCACGCGTTGTCAATATTATAGTAAGCAGGGGGGAGGTTACAAAACCTCAAATTCAGATGTTATAACATCAAGATTCTACTTGACCTTTTAATCGACAGCTTTGAAAATACGATCAGACATGTACAGGGAACTTGATATCAGGTTCATTTGTCAAAAATGTCCTATCCTAAAACTCTCGTAGAGCATCCAACATAACATTTATCAAGATAGAAGAGAAGAGTTACAGCATTGGCAATCATTGAAGTATGCTAATACTGAATAAATAGAAACAGAATGACTCGTCTGAATAAAGATGGTGATTTTTTAACCAGAAAAAAAGGTTTGTGATGCAAGAAACGACAGCAAGACTAAAAAAACTGGAATAGTTAAAATTTAGCTGAGCAATATATGTGTTGTATGATGACAATACGTCATTTCAAGAGGAAGCTTTATATTTCAATTTTGATTCAAAAATATCTAATTCTTGCTATCGAAAAAGTGTGATATAGGCTTTTCAAGACAAATCAGGAAAATTTCAGAAAAAACTGCTTTCTAGATTTGATGCCGACAGCTACAAAAATTATAAAAAAAACTCCCATACCATTTCTTGGAAGAACTTGTGCCTGCAAAAAAAGATAGAATATTTATTTAAATCAACAAATAATTGCCAAGTTTGAAGTTTTCTTTTTTACGTTTGAGATTTTCTAACATATTAAAATAACGACAGTAAAATTGACGAAGTAATAGATGTTTGACGAAAGGTCTATATTTTCATTTAATTCTTATTTAAAACATTAGCCTTATTAGTTCAAAAGACTGCTTTCAGGAGGTCATATCAAAACTTAAGAATATTACAAACTAAAAGAATTAATCAAAACGGCATCGTTGTAATAAGAAAAATAATATACATAAGACTGACAAAGGTAAATTGCTCCACAGCCCACTTCCAGAAATTTGAAGGGAGAGCTACTGTTTGACAGGTAAATGCAATTTATCCAAGTCTTTGCAACCCAGAAGAAGATGTAGCTTTCTGCCCATTACAAGTTTTCATTCTTGGGACCAGGACATTAACAGTGGCATAGCGCAAATTCATATTGATATCTCGCGCAGAGAAGTTCTTCTAAAATGGGTTTGATAGATAGCCTGGTGTTTGACCTGATAATGCATTGTATATAATAGTAGCTTTCTCGCTTTTTATAACATCAGTAACGATTGGCCAATTGATTTTCTTGATCAAAATTGCGGTGGATGTATCATAGCCTGTATTGGTGACAATTCTTCCAGCTCGAGTTTGCAATATTTGTAAGGTTTGCAACCTGGTTTCACTGCAACTTAGGTACACCTTTTTTGCATACTTCAAATACCCTCAAGCACTAGATATATAACAAAATGATAAATCCGCATTCTGATTCCAAGCAAGCCTTTCATCAAGTTTGACTCCTAAATATTTTAGTTTCTTTAAAGGTATCAGTTTTAGCGCTATCAATAACAAATGATGGGATCTCTTCTTTATTGTCATCAATCTTTTTTAGGCTTGGCCGAGAACCTTCAACCATTGCCTGTATCTTTATGATATTTAGTGGCAGTTCGTTCCCCTGTAACAATTCCTTTAGTCGATCGAAGTCAGTGTTAAATGTATCATTTACATCGTTGACATTTTTCGTAGAATGCGAAATACATTGTCACATTGAATTTATGGAGCGACATTGGGAGATCGTTAATATAAATAAGAAATAGGAATGGACCAAGACATGAAACCTGTGGCACTCAATATTTAAATATATATGTAGTCTTGGGGATGTGCCATTTTCCTTGCAAAATTGACGTCTGTTTTGCAGACAGGACTTAAACCAGGAATGCTCATGACAATCTATGCCTTTTTTTTCTTTAGTTTTGCAAGTAAAATCTGTTGATCGATGGCAGTAAAAGCTTTATGAGATCGATAAATACCATTAAGCTTGGTTTCCACTATGAGTTAACGTGAGATAATTCTGAGTTAAATTGAAAATGGTATATTTCCTGTTGTCCATATATACATTGCAATCATCGGCGCTCTTTGACAAGCAAGTAACTACAAGGTGCGTAGACCTGAAGCCAAACTGTTGTGAAAAATCAGGAAAGGAAAATTTTCCAGCTGCTAAAGAAAGATTGAAAATGCCAGAAAAGGGCTCGATTGCATAGAGAATTTAAAGGAAAGTAACATAGGTAGGAATTGGCTTTTCACTCAGCCACTTCCGCATTTTTACTGCTTATCCAGCAACCTCGATGGTGGGAATAAATTAAGAAACCGACCTGGCACTGGGCAACCAGACCCCCACCCCTCCCATCTGAAGAAATTTGTATAGCGCCGCCACTGGCTACGAACAATTGGCTCGAATCAGATAGATTATTAAGTTATTGAGACAAACCATTTGTCCGAATTCGATCGTGGGCGGTTCCAATATTCGGCCTTCAACTTTTACCATTTGGGGTGACACCTCTATTCCAAAGTAACGCAAGTATGGATCTTTCGCAAAGTCAGCTTTGTTCACCTACAGAAATGAGCATTTAAAAATAAATTCGGCTACAAATTCATTACATTAACATAACATACAGAAATGTTTCTTTCTCGGGTTATAGAAAGGACGATCGGGTACAAGGTTTTCTTTGTCAAGAAACTTGGGAAATAGGTATATAACGATTAAAAAATAAAAAACTTGATAGTTGTCACCATTGGTGAGATAAGTCACCTGACAATCATCTATTGGCCAATCAAGAAGCGTCTGCATGGTATCATGCCCACTGATTGAATTTATTCTGATAAAGCACAATAAATAACTTCATAACTAAGCCTTAAAGGTAAATTTATTACTAGATCAGAAATATCCAGGTATTCGACAAGGAATCAGCTTGATATTGACATCCCAAGGCAAAATTTGGAATTCTCAAAGAGAAGTTTCTTTCACTCTGGGGCCAAAACATGGAATGAGATTCCAAGAAACATCAGAATGAGCCCCACAATTTCCATGTTTAAAAGAAACTTGAAAGGATTCCTGCAAAGTTAATAAATTCCCTAAACAAAACACGATCCCTAGGTAGAACAGCAACATCTTTATTTTATATATATTAAAGAAGTAATTGTGATCGAAGTAGTTTATTTTATTTGCATTATAGCTGATAGGGAATTCGTGTGTAAAGATTTTTGAAATGAAATGAAATGAAATTTTGCGTTGTTCCCGCCTAACATTTATTGTTGTCACATAACCAAGGAAAGATTCAAATAATCCAGCGGTTTGCTTCTTTCTAGCATTTCTTTATTCTTGCTTGCAAAATGATGAATGCCAAGAATACTCAACCGTTTTCAGGAGCTTGGAGAAAATTCCTTAGTGCCATAAACAAGCCACCCCATGCCTACAACTATTAACTGGGTGGGGATGAGCCTCCCCTTTCTGAATCAAACAGAGTACAAAATAAAAAGAAAACTTTTCAAAAATTTCCTTGTTTCTGAGGAGAAGACCCGCTCCCACTTTTTAAAGGTTGTGGTAGAGGTATTGCTGCTCAATAGTTTTCTAAATGATATCTTCCTATTTCTAAACAGAAGTGAAATATATAATTATGCTTATGACTACACAATATGGATAAACTGGCAAACAATGATTGCTACCACCCCAAAACTTGAATGAGGTAAACACACTAAACAGCTAATTCATAGATTATCGCATGCTTCTTAATAAAGAAAAATGTAAATATATGATTATAGAGCCTCAAAGGGCAGAGTCTGGAGAGAGTGAAATAAGAATTTGGGATCATTTAATCACTGATAATCACTGATGAAAAAACACTGATAAAGAAAAACTTCTTTGGGTAGTACTTGACAACCATCTAGAGTTTGATCATCAAATGAAAAATATTTGTATTGAAGCAGGAAAGAAGATAAGTGCCGTTGTCAGAATATCACCATATTTAGATTAAGTGAAAAGGAACTGTTAATGAAATCGTTTATCACTACCTAACTGTTTAATGTCCCTTTATTTGGATGTTTTGTAGCCGAAAATTAATAATTTAATCAACAATGTTCACTAAAGAGCACTGAGGATTACATATATAATGACAATGATTTTAGTTTCGAAGCTCTACTTATTGAATATAATGCTTCAACAAAACATCAACAAAACCTGCAGAGACTAGCCTTTGGAATGTACAAAACTTTAAGTATCCAAATCCCAGTTTTTATGATCGATATTTTCAGATTTAATGAGTCCCAATACAGCCTAAGAAATGAACCACTTACTACTACGAAATCTAACACAGTTTTCTACGGATCTGAGACAGTGTCTTAAAAACGTAATCAGATTTGGAATAACATACCGGCCGAAGTAAGATGTTAACAGTCTAGAAGTCTTCAAAAGGCTAATAAAATAATTCAAAATCCCGTGCCTCTGCAAATTATGCATCCGGCTTATAGCCAATGTAGGATTTATTGCATAGATGGATTATGTATTTCCTTAATACATACTTATATCCAGATATGTATATATATATATATATATACAGGTATATTTTTTCTACATTTCTAATATGTTAGTTGGTATTATGTTAATTATTAGTTTAGAAATTAAACATAATATAACTTTTCTATCAGTTAGTATATTAGCTTATTGTTATTTTTATAATTAAGCAAGAGCATGTATTCAAACTATAAATAAAATATTGAAAAAGAAGAAAAAAATTATGTGCAGTTACAGACTAAGGAATGTCCCTACAATCCTAACCATTAAGCATTTTGTGGACTTAAAAACTTAAGAAGCAAGGTTTGAGTTGTTAAAATGCAGACACCATCAGCTATGCTACTACAGGGAGCCCTGGCTATATCCCATATCCTACCACACGTCTGTATCCAAATAGAAAATAAAATAGAAATAGACTTGTTGACGCAGAATATCTGGGTTATACTGCATCTGGATGTCACCTGGAAGTGTTAGTTACCGTATCTTAGTTAGATTGTAGAATTAACCTTACTTACGAGTGCTACAGCAGAATCAGAATTTATCTAACAGAACGGGAAGTAAGTACTAACAAAACACACGAGGGTACCCTACTGAAGAGGGGTAATTTAGAAGTAATGTGCGAGCAGAGACTTACGATTTTCATGATCTCTTCCTTTCGCATTGAAGCAGACTTCGGAGTATTTTTTATCATTTCTCTTGTCTGCCGGTCGCTCAGTTTCTTTGCGCAACGTTGCCCAGAGACAATATTGCAAACTTCCATTGGCAAGAAGCATCCCCTTTCTGGATTGCCGACTTGCAAACAAGGAAGATAAGGATACCTAAAAAGGCACCGTAAGTTTACAGTAGCAAGCATAAAACTACTTTTGAAAAATTTCATTAGAGATTGCCATTATAGATTGCCATATAAAACCAAAAGACGAAAACACAGAGGGATGTATTGGCAATCAAATTACACGAACATACGACCATTAAAATTGTTTTCACTTTTTCGATAACAGAGAGTTCATTGAGAGATTTTTTTCACACTGACGGCCCATGTAGTACATTAGATGCATTCACAGTAAATTTCACTACAAGGCACGTTATCAAATGGAGCGAAGCTAGTATAGAAGACTCGACCATATGACAGTTTCACAGAGATGAATGTACACAAAACGCAAGATACACACCTCAACTTCATCTTGTATCGTTCTTCAAAATAGGCCGCAACAGTGACGTCAGCATTGGCACCATCTTTCTCCATAGTGAATGTTTTTTCATTGGCCGATTCTTTCGTTACTCCAGTTACTTTGTATTTCCGTTTAATATTTCCAAGGTGGGTCACCTCAACTTTAAGTCCTGTAATTAATATAAATTTTTAAAGATTTTGAAGGAACATTGGAAGAGGTATAAACAGTGGGTGGTGCGACCTTAGTGAGGGGGAGGGAGGTAAAGTGGAGGGTACGTGTCTCTTGAGGAAAAGTCGTCGATGATTACTGTGGGTTGTTATGTCAAAACGTGACCAAAATTTCGTGCAATAGTTTATGTCTAAATACCAATATACATTTTAACCCTACAGCACTATCTAAACTTGAAAATTACAAGATAAACCTATTATTTGCTTCAATACTTGCAGAAAGCAAATTTTCTCTTTGCTTCCTAGAAATAAAAAATACTAACAATGCTTCTGTACTTTGTCATCATGATGTACACCTAAAAATCCACAACCATGTATCTAAAAAGTTAATCCTTGTGGGTCTCGTACCTCAAGACTTACACCAAACAAGTTTCTGTCACGTTGGACTTACAAAAAAACTTAGTAAGTATAACTGCATTATGCTCAGTGCCTTAAGCTCAACATTTTCGAAGTTCTCATGATATCAATACTGGTCTATTGTACTAAGGTCATGCTAGTGCTAGTTCAAAAAATCTCTGTCTACGATAGAGTCGTTTTCGACGATTAAAGGCCTAGGTGTAAAAATAATTTTACTTTATCAAAGGTTTCGCATAACCTATAAATCATTTGAATAAATATTCTCCATTTCTTTTATCTGTATGATGTCATACTTAAAATGAAGTTAGCATTTATTTGTTCCCGTAAACAAACCCGATTATCCTTTTTCAGAATGTGTTCGAGAATGCTTACGAAGTGATGGTAGCCGTTCGCGTAAATATAGGCATACCATATACGTAGAAATGAATGTAGAAAACATGCAGTTACGATTTCAAATATATCTTGATAAAAATGTAGAACCACAAGAAGTGTTGCACCAAATTAAAGCAAGTTTGTCAGTCCTGCTTTTATCTCTCCAACTTCAAACAAGTGAATGATTCAGGTCCACCGACAATACGGTTTACTTTAAGTCTACTTTTTATCTTCATTTTAACTTGGTGTTGAGAGAATTGTAAGAGGGATATTCAAACTATCCATGTTTTGCTCTAGGGAAACAGGAATTTTCCATGTCCATATTTTTCTTCAATCTAATGAGTCTTGCTTAATGTCAAACGAAGCAATGTGTAAATCAGCTTACTTTACTTTAGTATTTTACTTTACTTTACTGGTTTCTGTTTATCAGAAACCATGTTCATTAGGACAAGAGACACTAGCTACTTTTGAACGCAATTATTAATCGTTTTTATTAAAACGAATTGTCATGCTGAAAACAAATACTTTAAAAAGCTTCAAGACTAACAGTCACTGGACCAAAATAATTTGAGTGAAACTTAATACTGATTGACTGCCAACCTTACAACCCATAGGCCCATTCAACGAGATGTATATAGCTTAAAACTGATGACGATAAAACCCCCACGAAATAACAAATCCAAGGCAGACAAGACAGGCACGTAGAAATAAGATATTCACCTTTAACTTCTTTTGAAAACCTGATTCTCTCGTGGTCTCCAAGTGGCCTTTTGTTTTCATTGATATTAACTTTGTCCAATACTTCATTTAAGAAATCTGTTACTGGCTGTGACTTATAGAAAGTAGTTGATGATATATCGAGATTGATCATTGTCTTCCAGTAGGCAGGTCGAATGCTTTGATGATAGCCAAACCAAATCTCTCTCCCCTGGCCTAGTTGGTAGGCATTCTTGATATCAGGAGGTTGAAAAAATGATCGACCAACAGGGACGTACCTGAAAATCAAATCTAAGTGACTTAGTCAAAAAGATATTGTACTCCAAGGTGATCAAATTAGGGTATTTCGCCTTTTCTGCAAGTCGATCAAAATCAAACATCCACCAATCTGACAGCTCTTTTATTTTTTGCTTTCCCCTTTGAATTCTAATCAGCATCATGTATGAATAAAATTTAAGCCATTAAATAACGCTCAATCCTATATATCCGGGGCTCCATTTCTAAAATAATCCTTTCTACCTTCCGATTTGCTAATGATAGTTCACTTATAGACGCACAAAAAACAAGCTTAGGTACATCTAGATAGCTAAAACCCTGACCTTTCAAAATATGAATTTTTACTTTTGGGAGCAAACTTTTAGCGTTTGAGGCGGTCATTATGGGCCATGTATTGAAGAATAAATTTTTTTCTGTTTTTTTTCTCTGATACTGCTTCCCAAAATGTTATGGAAAATCGATTTCGAAGAGGCTACTAATATTGAATCAAGAAATATAGGACCTTTAAGTTTGCAAAAGGTTTATTTCCATCTCCCAGAATTCTGCATCAGAGCTTTTTTGGGGCAGACCTAGCTACGGTCTAATACTGGGGCACATCCACTTTGGGTGTGACCCTTCAAGTTTCTAACAAAAGATTGTGCAACTGACAAAAACAGAGTTCATATCTTATTCTCAAAGCTCTCAAAGACAGAAACCAAGAAATACATCAAAACAATTCATGACTGCCCTCTTCCCACAAAAGCCCTGCTTTCTGACAATAGCTAATCAAAAACTTTAACTTTAAGCATTGAGATGGCAATAGCTAAGCTACTTCTGGCAACATAAAAGCATGAATGACTATGATTTCTTTAAATTACAATGAAAATAACTGAAGCAAGTGTATCTAACTGGATTTAGTCATATGAACATGAGAATATTGAAAAATGAAGAAAAGTGGTTTGCCTTATTAAAAAACAATTCATAAACTACAAAGCCTGCAGTATTTAACAAACCTTAAAGACGGAAGATGCCTCAGTGCAATATCCATTGCCTGCATTGTTTCATAGGGTATCTGATTTGTATTCCCACGTAATGCCTCTGTCAATGATGATAAACTGGTGAGAGCAACCCATTTCAATGTAACCTAGCAAAAAATGAATTGTGATAAAAATTAAGTCGAGCAAGCAGACACAGACCCCTCTGAAACCAAAAGAGCTCAGAAAGCCTGGTTTTCATATATTATAATTCATATATTATAACACATGAACCCTGATGATTGTGGATTGTTCCCGATGCTATAAACAATTTTTGAGCATCCAACCTCCATATAGAATTTACGTTTGAGAATATGGCTGATGATCAAGGCCAGTTTGGTAATCTAAGCTCGACGTTTGATGATAATCTTACTTTTGAGAACAAACAGCTTTCTTGAAGGGAAGAAATAAAGGAAGAAAAGGTTCTGGATTCTGAAAACAGCTCCTCAAGAGTTAGGCCAGTTTCAAACGATGGTGCAGGAAAAAAGATTACAGAAAAGAAAATGCTTCTTTGGTAATAGAGGAGTTAAAGGATCATTTCAATGAGCTAAACAAATAAACAAGTATCATTGTGTTTTAATTTACTTGTGATTTAATCATACAAAATACAAGCCAATATTTCAACATTATTCATTTAAGCTTTCATAAAATGAGCTTGTAAAAACAAAAGCTGGATTTTTGAAAGGTTAAGAGTGTGCTGTCTCTGGCAAAGTGAGTGAGTCTGGCCACGTATGGAGAATACTATGTGTGACTTCTGGGGTTCTAGTCTAGACTGTTCTTGGCTGACTAGAAAACATATTTGTAACAAATACAATATACCTTATTAAGATAATTGATTACTTCTACCAGTAAATAAATAACTGCGCTTGTTTGCCTAAAGAAAAATTGAACAATAGAATGACACTTTTATGTCTAATTCCAAACAAAAACCCTAAGCTTACATTTGGGGTGCTTATATTAAGAAGTGAGTTAATTAGGGACTTAGATTTGGGGACATGTTTAGAAGAGGGCTGCATTCAGCATTTTATGGAACAACATTTACCTATTAGCTAAACAATATTCCTGCCTTCACAATGCAGTCTTACGATGCCAAGTCATGAGAATATGTCTCATCAACACAAAAAAGTACTGCTACAGGTTTTAAAGAAATGTCATAAAGAAAGGAAATTATAGGATGTAAATATAATTGGGCTTACAATAACCTTGCAAAGATCTTTCGAGCTATATCAGGCTATCCCATGCAATTGTGAGATAGCATAATGACAAAAGCTTTTTATTTTACACAAAATTTTGACTAGATAATAGCTTGAAACCAAGAGGGCCCCTTTCGAATTTTCAAAAGACCTATGATAGATCTTTTTATAAGCAAAAATCAAAGATCTTAAAAAACAATTATATGAGTACCTTTAACTTTCTCTCTCTTTCATTTTCCTCCAAGTATGTGATATCAAATTCTTTCTGAAAAGAAAAGTGGATTATCATGTGACTCTTTAAAATAGCAATCCAGGAAGTGAAAATTACAAAATCTATTTAGCATAAACAATTAAGCTTTTTGGCACAGCTTGTAATAGCAATGAAGGGTAACCAAAATACTTTATAGTCAGACATCAACTAGGTTAAAATCACATGCACAATATAAACCCATCTGCTATTCATTAAAAGATTCAATTAACCAAGGCCCTGGGCGCACTGGTTTCTGACATAAAACTCATATCTTTGTTAAAGTGGATAATCCAGAATACTTTTTTATGTTTGAAAAACATAATCTGATTTCTGCTTGAAAATTCATGCACACTGCAGTTCGTGTGTAAAGTGGTTGTTTGCTGTTTTGTTAATGTAAAGTGGTTTAAAACAAAGAACCCATTTGACTTTTGGCTTTGTGTGGTGCAAGAAAAATGTGCCTGGGGCAAGACGACGGGACCTTTGAGGGGTTAGTGAATTTGGTTCAGTGGCAATTTTGGTGGGCGCACTGGAAAATCAGTATTTATTTACTAACAAGCTTGATATCTTTTGTCTATGAACAATATGGATTACGTCTGTCAGAAGTTTCTCCTGAAATCTTGTTCAGTGTGCCAAGGGCCCAAGAAAATTTGCATACAGGTGCTCCCACTAGCTTCCTTTAATAATTGTTGTACTTTATAGCGTTGATACATCTAACCAGACTTTCTAAAAACAAAAACTTCCATCCACTAATAACTGCATTCTTCCACCTATGATGAAAGAATGAGGTAGAAAAAATTATCCAGATCTTCATATTTATTCTCTTCTTCACAAACTAATTAAGAAATGAAATGATACCAAAAGCCAATGGACTGACTTTTTAGCAAGAAAGATAAAACACCAGAGAAATTAGACAAATGAGGTAGCACATCAAAGTAATGCACAGACCTGAACAGGTTCACCAATGTAAGGTATAATTAAGTGCACAGGGAAAAAATGTGTACCTTTCCATTACCAATGTCCAAAGGTGATATTGTATACATATTCTTTTTCCCATCAAACACAGGTTTGTGGCTGCCAAAGACTTCTGGATAAACTGAAACCATCCTTTCAATAGCGATTCTGTTTAAACTTGCTGGACACTTTGATGGCTCAATAGTAACATCATAGTGATAAATGTCATGGTCTTTATATTTGACTTCAAAGAAATTAGCTGATAATGTAATCTTTTTCCCACATTTCCCAAAACCTGGTCTTTTTGGCAAACTTTTATCTAAAAAGCAAAATAGATACATGAAATGCCAACATGACTATAAAAAACTACTGGGCTATTCAGTCCACCTAGGATATCAAGTCTTTGTTTCTTCAGCTCTTAATCTGTTGAAAGTCTGTTTTCAACCACACTTAACAGCCAAGTATAGTTGACAAAATGATTTTAAAAGCTTTTTTCAAACTTGAGTTCTGGCCAATAACATTAACCTATGAAGCACACTTACTAGAAGAGTCATTAATGGAGTTTGCAAAATCATGTTATAAAGAGCAAAATTACATTTACAGTCTCAGTCATGCCACACTTTCCCGAACTTTGATGCGACAATACATAATTTGCTGAGGAGTGTGATTTGATACAACTGTAAAATTTGCTCTAAACTGATGTGACATTGATTCATTTTTCAAAAAAAGTAATAGTTCTTTGCGATAAATACATGAGAAAATATTAGCCATGTAGGGCCAGAGAGTGATGCCATGGCAACTCCATTGATTTGGTCATACAATAGAGTATCAAAGTGATGATGTAATAAATGATGAAGTGGGTGATGGCCCCCCAATACTTTGGCAGACAAGTCTTTTGTTCAAAAACACAGGGAAAATGTGAGGTCATCTTATCAAAACAATAGGCTTGATACTTTTTAAAACGTCATCACTCCTACTCTATTTCCATTGAATAGAAATGACTTTTTGTGTGGAATTGACAGAAGATCCTCCTATCAAAAATGTTTTAATAATAATCCTAGCGTAACCCTCATACATCTTAATAGTGGAAGTGTTTATACTTATATCTCGACAATGAAATGTTTGTTATATTGTCTATAAATAGGACTGTCAGTCTAAAATATGGAATGGTCATAACATAATGTTAAAAACTAATGGAAAGTGCTTTCCTTGGAATAGTATTTCACAAAATAATCATTTCTCTATCTTAATTAGATCACGTTATAATCAGACCGTATTTCCGAGCAAGGTATTTGAGCTAGTAAGCAATGTCTAAAGCATTGAAAACCTATACAATCCACTTTCTTTATACTGCAATTATTTTTTCATAGTTTAAGTTCTCAACACCTATTTGTTTCCAGACATTGCCCACGATATTATGGTATCCAAAACAAAAGAATTTCATGTCATGCAAACCAACAACATAGAAACTTCTGGCAAAATGATGTACAACATTTGACATACAATCAAATTAATATCTCAAATACAAGCTATTGCATGAAACAAAAAACAATTTGGATCGAAATTACCTGTTCTTTTCGTCACCTGTTGCAATGTCGACCCTAAAGTTGCCAGTGGCCTATCGTTTTGGCTCTGTTGTGACAAAAATTGCGGGTTCATAGCAGGACCTGGCCTTAAGCCTTCGGTTTTCCTACTTCTTTTCCCTTTCCTGCCTCTACCACGGCCCCTTCCACGTCCATCGTCACTCATAATGGCAAGCAAATCAACTGTTTCTCCGAAGTTTTGGATGAAGGAGCAGAACTAGACACGATCAAGAAAATGTTTTGAGATATGCTCCTTCAAAGCGCTGTGTTAGGTGTACAGCGCAGCTTTCCCTTAAAATGGTTCTTTTTCTCAATTATCAAGAGAAAGGTAAAAAGCCTTTAAGCTGACCAAAAATGAAAAACGTTAAAATTAAATACAGTTAAATCCCGATATAACGAGCTTCGGATATACATGTATTTTTTCTAAAAGAAACTAAGTTCCGATGCTGGTAGTTTCTTAAATTTTCTGGCCATTTTGCTATCAAAAGTTTCTTTCATGTTTCTTAAATTTCTTAGGTAATGAAATTTTTAAACGTGCTTCCAAGGTAAAGTAAAACGTTCACTCGCATTCAGAGATAAACTAGTGTAATGTGCTAATTCGAAGAATGATAGACGATGGTGTATTAAGTTGAAGTCAAAACAAATAATTAAATGGAAGCTTCTTGAGTGTGCAATTTACTGAAAATGAATGCAAACTGCATGTCAAGTGTAGTGCTGCAACATAAAGTGATGCTCAATGTCAAGGCTGTTTCGAGTGTCAACTCAAAAAACTAAAACTGCAAATTATAAAAGTTTCTTAGTTTTTTTTTTAATTTGGGTAGGGTTGTTTCTTAACTTTCGAAAAATTCTCTTCAGATTCTCTCGGTACTATGGTATAACGATCCCCGGATATAAGGAACTCTCGTTATTACGTTACAGGCCAAATTTTAGGTCCCTTGATCATAAAAACCCTCGATATAACGAATTTTTCATAAATTTTTTCATGTTTATTTATTTATTTACTTATTTATTTAATTATTCCCCGTGTTCATTTATCACGTTCTCACATGGAAATTCATTATTGTCATCGGCAAAACATACATCGGCAAACATGCACATTTTATTGTCCTGGCAATAGAGATGAGATGTATGCAATAGTTAATAGCTTTTAAGGCTTTATTACATCTCTGTGAACAAAGCCAGACTTTTTGTTATCAAATTGTAAAAGAAGTATAAAGTGTCGTGAACAATGTTTCCACTCTCGATCAATAACCATTAATAACAGGGCTCGTCCACATCGTATGTATGCAAAAAATATCATATTTTGAAACTCCTTTCCCCCGTATAGGCAATCATACTTCCTTGGCGAACTCCGCCCCTTGGCCTACGTACTTTTTGAGTTGACCCTTGGCCCTCTCCCCTTTCCTGCGTACGTAAGTGAATGTTCCCAACTTGAATTCAGCTACCGTAAAAGCTCTTTTAAGCCTCCGGGGGGCCTTTTTTATTTTTTCAGTCCTAAGGGGGGGCTTAAAAGAGAGGGGGTTTATTAGAGAGAGGGGGGCTTACTAAAATACCTGAAAAATTGGTATCCCGGTTTAACGAACTGCCGAAATAACGAACTATTTTCAGGTTCCCTTCAGAGTTCCTTATTTCGGGATTCCACTGTAATAAGTTGTAGATCTTTCAAGAATTTCAAGAAAGTGTTGTTCTAAAATTGACTCTTCGGGCAGAAAGAAAAAACAGGTGAATTCGCTGATAAACAAGGTTCTTCATTTAAATCAATTTGAGCCAAATACAATGCTAATTATAAACATTCTTTAAACGTAAAACTGAAGAAGTTATAAACAAAACAGAAATGCGGACAGAAAAACACGAAAAAACAGCAGAGAAATTATCAATTGTGTTTTGAAAGAATGATATGCAGTTTATTTACAACAATAAACACTGGTTTATTGATCAACGTATGAATTTCTTCTCTATCATAACTAAATTCAAAAGCATTGCTAATAAAGTTTAGTTGTAAGGGTTATTCTAAAAAGCAAGAGCATTTTCACTCAGAAGTACAATATTTTAAAATGTCAAGCATCGAAAAAAAATTTAAATATCTAGATAGCACTCAGCAGATTGTCCAAAAACAAAATAGGCAAAAGCTTAAATAATCCAATTGGTTTGTTGGCATTAGTATGACCTGACAGCGGGCGGTACAGATGCACATTCCTTGTCGCTTAGAGTCTCGTCAATAACTGGTCGATATTTCAATGTTACCTGGAAAGAAGTTCAAGATTAAAAATAAACCCATTTGCATACAAATTCAAACTTGCGTACTTGCTCACAAAAGGGAAATTCTGTCTTACTCATTTCTAAGAAGTATGGCTTAGCAAATCTGAATCAAACATAGGCTACATGACTATGAAGCTTTGAGCAAAAGTAGAGGTGTGGTTTATTTCTGTACCAGTTTCTACAAAGAAAACGTTTCTTGGCAATGGAAATAGCAGTAATCCCCTTAAAATCTTCAAAGCAAAAATCTTCATAGTTAGTTTTTTGTTGGTACTCTCTGATTGCTGTGACTCTTCTGTAGCTTAATATCCGACGACTTAGGTCTATTAAAAGAAGAACAGTGCTCTTCTTTATGACACCTTATTCAAAAACTTTCCAATGCTACATTTCAAATTGTAGAGGTTAGGCATAGATTTGACCTTAGGATCTCCATTTCAGGGACAGATTAATAGAAAAACAAATTTGATAAATTCTACTGTAGGGATTACTAAAGTACCTTTCCAGTTTCTGGGTCTTGGTAGGCTAAAGTGTGTTTCCTCCAATGCTGATCAGCAGGCAACTTTGTCTGTCCTTCGATTGACTTGCTGTAGTCAAACTCATCAATTCGCTCCTGAAATATTACAGGTACAATCATTCATCAAACATAAAAAATGGTGTAATGGACAAAGACACATGCCGATACGATTGGAGCACCTTCTGAAAAATAATTAGAGCAAAAAATAAAGCCATTCTACTACCTTGGCTTTTAGGGGGACCGTACTTAAATCCTACTAAATAAATTTAGCCCCTCTTTCAGCACTGCAGATAAATAAATTATTGGTCTTAGCTATGCCTAAGCTTAAAGTTACTGGTCCTTGAGATAAAGATGCCTTATACGTATATACACTCAAAGCGACAATTTATTGCTGTTACGGAAAAGAAATCCTGGTGACACAAAAGAAAGATGACAAAATCATAAAATAAAATTCAAAATGTGAAGGAAAATATATTTGAGAATGCCCAAGTACTCTGGGTAAAACAACATTTCACTAATAAATAAATGCGATTTAAAAAAATGTCACATTACTTTATACCAAAATCCTGGAGGGCCTTGTTTTTATTATGGGAAACATAATTAGAAGGAATAAGGTAGACGAAAACCTGAGGATTCCTGGAGAGCCTTTAATCCACATTGCTCGAAAAAACGCCTGCATTTTAGCACTCTTCTCGTAAATTCAAATTTTGTTTCAAAAAATATAGAGTATGTTTTACTGAAGCAAGTTCAGATGGGAGAGTACAAATATAGCTGCCATACTCAGATTCATATACAATATGAACATGCTGAGTTTATTGAATGTCAAGTAGAAATTGTGCAATACCTTATAATCCTCTCTGGCGTGGGCTCCACGGCTCTCCTTTCTTGCCTCAGCAGAGATCATCGTTTGGCATGAGTTCAACATAAGATTTTGCAGCTCAAGAGCTTCAACCAGGTCTGAATTCCACACCATGCCGCGGTCAAAGAGTTTCATGTCTTTGAGTTGACCATATACATCATTGATTTTACGACAGCCTTCTTCCAGGACCGGACCGTCCCTGAAGACAGCAGCGTTGTTCTGCATGACTTGCTGCATATTCAGGCGAACCTCGGCTACAGACAACGAACCGTTTGCGTACCTAAGAGAGTCAAGGTTTGCAACCGATTCTTCTCCAGCATTCTAGAAGAACAGAAGTCAAATTAACAGATTTCCTGTATACCAAAGCTTGCACTTTTACACCATTATACCGAAAACGCCTAAATTGTGCAAACTTTATGTGCAACGGGTGCATTTGAAAAAAAGAATGTAAAATTCAGTTAAGCTGGCCAAGGATGTAAAAGAGTTTTGACAGACTTGGCTAAAAACAGGATCAAAACCGTTTAGTCATCTTCCAAAAGTTTACAAAACCCAGAATTCTCAATTTTCACGGAATTTCAAGAGGACAGAATCCTAATCTATCTGTAATTTTTGATACTACTTACCTGTGGAAGGTCTGGGATTGACTCTCCTGGTTTGTTATTTTCAATGATAGTTAAGGCGCATGCTCTTCCGAAAATGACCAGATCTAAAAGGGAATTTGCACCAAGGCGGTTGGCACCATGAACTGACGCACAAGCTGCTTCTCCGGCTGCGTAAAGTCCTTCGATTATTTTGTCCTCGCCATTATTATGATCCAGGACCTAATCAGAACATAAAACATTGATTCTGCAGCGGAAATGTGCTTTGGGAACATAGCAGTTGCAAATTTGAGTGTCAATGTGACATAAACGAAGGCAAAGGAAGCTATGTTTCACTGGATTGGCATATATTTTGAATATTTCAGGGTCAAAGAAAGTTCTAGTGAGAGTTCTAAAGTGAAGGGCTTGAATTTACATCTCTGGAAGGTTGATTTGCGTTTAAAATGAAAATTTTTTTTATCATTGAAATACTTGAAACTGGGATTTTCCCTTATCTTACTGTCTTGACCCTAAGATGAGGCTTTGTGTACCAATACGTATTGTGCAACATAAACCACAACAAAGCTTTTGATAACAATAATGCTTTTTGATAAAAAGGTTGATGATGAAAAGGAACCTATACTGGGAAAAAATTATTTTTCTCTTTCGGGACCTTTCAACATTTCAAACACAACAGGCTACTTAACTATAACACAAAGTTGATTGTAGTCTCTCAGAAAGGTTCTAAAATATGACGATATCAACGCTTTCCGAATACTTTCTAATGTCAATACCAATACCTTGCAAAAATGTTTACAAGATATGAAAATATTGCCAATTAGCAATCCTATCGCCAAACGCCTTATTGCTTACCTGTCCCTTGTAGTTTGTAGGGACACCTCCCATGTTATAATGCACTGTGGGTAACACAGGGATAGGATCTCTTGTGACATCAACTCCAGCAAATATCATGGCGGTCTCTGAGATACCTGGTAGTCTGGTCCTCAAGACTTCGGCTGGCAAGTGTGACAACTGGAGATAAACATGGTCTTTGTGTGGACCACAACCCCTGAGACAAGACGATATTTGGGTTAAAAAACTTAGCATTCTGAGATAAGCCGTACAGGACAATACATCTAGGAGGTTTGGGTGCGTCCTTGTGATTAATAAAAGTCAACGAGACAAGAAAGGCACCAAATTTTTGTAAATTACGATGATAGACAAAAGTCTGAACTTTGGCTTTAGAGAACAGATTGCTAGACACTTGGTAGCTTATAGTGAAAAGAGAAGCAGCGGGCCTTGTGCCAACCTGCACAGAGCCCTTGGTCAGAGAGTAAGATAAAACCAGAATCTCTATAATAGCCCAACAATGCTAGCTTTGGTGTCATTGAATGGCCAAATTTTGAAAGCAAAAAACTAGTCAAGTGGTCAAATACAGCTTCTTAACAAGAAGGGAACATCGTTCATTAGCGCACCTTTAAAACCAACATGATATGTAGAAACAGACAGTATAAAATGTTACTGAGAGGAAATTCTATAAAACCAGTAGTGACAACTTGAAACTGTCTACCTTGAAACACAACACCAGTTACCACAGAGAAAAAGTGAGAAAGCATCTAGTTAAATTCATCCTCACCTTCCTTCCCTAATCTCAATGGTCATTGAACGGGAAACAACATCTCTGGAAGCCAAATCCTTTGCGTTGGGGGCATAACGTTCCATGAATCTTTCACCCTGAAGCCAAGGAAAACTGCATTAGCACAAATAAAAATCTTCAAGGATAGAGGAACAGGTCGCAAAAAAACAGTCAATGACAAGGGAACTATGATACAACTCATGATGCGACCAGTGGCCGTGATATGTTTTCCAATACCCCCTGAGTAAGGAAGGAGCAGGACAAAAACAGAACTGTTGCAAAAAACGTAACGCCATATTTCAGTTTCAATGTAATCATTTCTTCTTGAGGCGCAATTGTAACTCTTAATGTTAATTGAAAAATTTGAATGTGGGTGGAAAAGTGTCTTGCGAGTTGTCCTAGCAACAGCATTGGGGCCTTTGCTCTCTTGTCAGGGTCTTAACATGCTTGCATGGAAAAGGTCATTTAAAAAATTGACTAGTAAAGAAATTTTTGTTGCCGGGGATATCTCTAAAAATATCTGACTGGGATTTATTTAAAAAACGTCTGGAAGGATGGCATTTGAAACAAACTTTCATAAACTTTTTAGTTAAGATGTATGACAAACAATAATGAGATCTAAAGCAAATACAGTAAGAAGCACTGAAGCTTTTGACATGATGAAATATCACTTAATGTAGCGAACATTACCTCACTGTTAATGAGATATCCTCCTTCACCTCTGCTTCCCTCTGTAATTAAGCAGCCAGCTCCGTATATACCTATCAAAACAAAAAGCACGATTGGCTTAAGGTTTATATGAGCAAAAAGAGAATGATACTGTGAGGTAAACTTTCTGCAGAAGTACTAGACGATATTATTAGGCCTTCCATCTTTCCGATGAGTAGCAAATCAAGCAGATCCCTTTAAAAAACTCCCTCTTTGAAAGATATTTAAAAGGGTTCTCAATTAGTAGGTTAACCAAAACAAACAAAGAACTATTCAATTCTTTTCTCGCTGCTCCGTCCACCGTGTCTCTTGCCAGACATAGCAGCCTTTGCAGAACCAAAGTTATATTTCTGTAGTATTTGTGAGTCTAAAGCTACATTGGGGCCCCTATTGAGACGCTAAGAGCAAAGCCCCTTTGGTTGTTGTTGCTGTTGTTGAGAACCATGGCCACAGTGAGTGGAAGCATACCATGTATTTTTCGAGTAAAATCTGTTGAATCCTGAGGCCGAATTCTAAAATTTCCACGAGGTTTTCTGTGGAAGTTAGGTTCTAGTCTCTCTGGCAACACAGCTTTCTGTTCGAATCAATGCTGTTTCAATGTCTTTAGTCAGTATTATGACTAGAACTGAACAAGCAATTGCATTAAAAGAGCCAGAGTGTTCAAATATGAATGTTTTCGGTAACATTACTTATATAATGACACTGGTTCAGCTAATAGACAAGGAATTTATGCATTTTTATATGTAGTGAATCAAAAAACCAATATGGAACAGCTTGACATGGGAACAAACGTTACAAGAATATCAATATATTGGCTTGGTTGATCAGATTGAAAATTACCTCATGCAAGGGCACAATCAAATTTGCGTATTTGTTGAAAACTTACATTTGACAAAGCATTACTTACATTTGACAAAATTCAGAATTACTTACTGGCAGTTGAACAATGCTCATACTTATTCTAAGAGGATTGAAAAACATTGCAATGGATTGCATTAAAGTTGTCCAAAAAACCACTTATCTCATGCATTGAATTACTGCTGAATAAAAGCGATAGACAAGTACCTGTGGGATGAAACTGGACGAATTCCATATCTTCATTTGGCAGGCCTGCTCGGGTAACCATTGCAGTGCCATCACCAGTACACGTGTGTGCAGAGGTACAAGAGAAATATGATCGACCATAACCGCTAGAAATCAAAGGAATTATGAGTTTATTGAAAATTGCCAATCAGTGATAAGTGATACTTTCCAAGCTATCTTCCCATGCCTTCATGGCTGTTGTAGATATCTTCCATGCTATCTTCTAATATTGCCATACCAAATGATTCAAGATAGATAGTGATTATTGAAATATCTAGATCAACGTGATTTTTAGGAAATTACATGGCATCTAATAAAATCTGTAAGAAAAGGAGCCCCTGATCAGTTCAAACGAAAAAGCTAATTCATTCTTTCGAGCTGAAAGCGTATTCAAAAAATTAATTAAATATTTGAATGAAGTACACAGCTCAAGATGCAAACAAGTTTAGACAATAACCATATAAAGTGAGACCAGCTAGCTGAACCTAGAAATAGCTATATCTATAACCAGCAATGCTTGTTAGATTGCTGAAAGCGACTTTCGTTTCAGTGGTCAAATTTCTGTGAAAATCTTTTGGATTAAACTAAATTTTTCGTCTTACAATTACAGGTGACTTAGAAATTACTTTGCACAAATTCTATTTGCTTGTGTTCCTCCTAAAATCTTCCTCCTGAATATTTGAAAACAGCGACCGTCTTCTGAATAATAATATAATTCAAATACGGACATAAGTATAAAATATGAAGATAATTAGATATTTAGTAGAAGTTAGGCTAAAAGTTAGATGCCTTTGTTGGTTCTGAGTTTTACTTTAAACTACTGTACATAAAGCGCTGTTATGACTGAAAAGACAACGCAATTTTAGAAAATTAAGGATCTCCATAATTTATAAACATGGTGCATACTTTTACTTGAATTTATATAACAGCAATGGAGTCTACTCACCCAGTGGCAATGACTGTGTTTTTTGCCTTGATTCTGTGCAGTGAACCATCTTCCAAACACAGTGCAATTATTCCTACACAACGCCCTTTTTCCATAAGTAGATCCATTGCAAAGTACTCAATAAAATAGTTGCAGTCATATTTTAAAGACTAAAAGTAAAACACAAGATGCAATGAGAAAAACAAACAACTACTTTAGGCATGAGATATAGGGTAAGAAATTAAAAAAATATACCTAAGGCATTTAATGTCTTATGTATGGACTCAAAACAAATCATACACATTTATGACCCTCAGGCTTTAGAAAATGTTTCTGATTGTATGCATATTGCTAAAAACCATTTTCACCCCCGTACCAGTGGATTGGTAGAGCTGGATGAAAATCACATTAAGCATGAAACTCAGACTTGCAATTTAGTACCACACTGTTCTATACAGCAAAGCCTTAAATAGTAGATACATGCAGCTACTTCTGGCCTAAAAGATACCAAAATTTTTCTGGTGTGGCAGCTCGTGGTTGGTCAAAAGAAATCATGAAATGCTCTTGTTGATAAGTCAATGACAATTTTAACAAGCATATTGTAGATGCTAGCATAATAAAACCATCTTTTTAACAAGTGCTTTCATCATAATTAGTTACAATAAGGTTAAGCACAATACCTGTCCGTAAAGAGTATGCAGGAGGGAATGCCCAGTTCTGTCCGCTACAGCACAGCATCTGTGAGCCTGTCCACCTTTTCCAAAGTTCAAGCTCTGTCCTCCAAAAGCTCGTTGATAGATATCACCAGTTTCAGTCCTGCTGAATGGCATTCCATAATGCTCTAACTGAATAAAACAAAACAGCATTGGATACATTGAAAAGAACAAAGCTCACTAGCTCACTGAATCTTTAGTGGATTATCCACAGGATTTGAAATGCACAATGATCATATAGGACACTAGCAGAACAAAAACTATGCTTCTATTTTATAAACCACAAGGCATGATTTATGAAGAAATCCTGAATTGCCAAATAATGAACTACTTATTGCCAGTTCAGTCAAAAGGTAGACTGAATAAACCAGCACCCTTTTGTAATTATGCTTACCCAACACATCAAGAAACTAAGAAAAAGGTCTTTTAATTATCAATTGCTGTATATAATGTTATGAACAGCACAATCTCCCAAAGGTTGATGAATAACTTCATTTCCCCAAAGAGAGAAAGTTTCTTACTTCAATGACTGCTTTTGGTGCTTCCCTTGTCATATAATGAATTGCATCTTGGTCTCCAAGCCAATCACTTCCCTTCACTGTATCATACCTAAAATCATCATGATTACTGATCAATGATCTGCTCTCTTCTATTACACAAAATTTTAACATAAATTGAAGAAATCAAATATAAGAAATAAATCTTACCAAAATACTTACATGTGCCATCTCCAATCATCATCTTCCATGTTGCCAAGAGCTGCATTGATGCCACCCTAAATCAACCACAAAGAGGTGTTGATTAAAAATGCCATGCTGCTTAGAACAAAATTTATAGATGATAACAGACAAGAAAACAATTTCTAGATGATACAAGTGGTTAAAACTTATTTTAGTTAGATTTTAAGTAATGTTATCATTACATGAATCAAATGCATATCAAACTCATCCTAATCATTGTTGAAAGTAACTAAAAGATGAAGAGAACTTTTCGGCTAAAGAGAATCTTTAAAGAAAGCTACTTACTTGTGCTGCTACTGTATGAGACCGTGTTGGAAACAATTTTGTGACACAGGCAGTTTTAAATCCTGCATTTGCAAGGCCAAAAGCTGCTCTCAACCCAGCACCTCCAGCACCAACAACCACACAGTCATAGGTGTGGTCAACAACTGGATATTGCCGTGAAATCTGCAAGAAGACATAAATATATGTTTGCTAACAACCACTAATTTGACACAAAAGGAGTATACATAACCAGACAGATCATGGTCCTTGAATAGTCTAACTGACCTTGACCCACAGGTCCACATAGGTAACTCTCTTTACAGTAAAATTAGCAGGTGTGGAAGTACAAATGTTATGCAAACAAGCATTTTGCAAACAAGAGTGGGAGAGCATGCAGGTATTTTATCAACTTTATTTCTTTGGATAGGTTGAATTGACAGACAGTATTTTAGCATAAAGTTTGTGATTGAGTTAAATGTAAAAAGAGATCATTGTAAACATGGTTGGCAGGTAACTGTATTGGGATACCTCAGAACTACTTGTTCCATCCTTGCTTCTTTTCCCTTCAATCTTGAAATGAAATCCTCTTGAGCATGATGGTATTGCTAGCCTAGTAGGCTACAAGAAAAAGACATCTTATAAGTATCGTGCCTATAATTTTCTGACATTATAGGAAAAAGCAGAGGCATTTATGTAGAACTCAAACAATGAAACTACAGTTGTGGCCATTAAATGAAGCTTTATTTCAATCAAACAAGACATGATATTTTGCCATTGCATTAGCGGTTCATAATTTCTAACACACTGCACCTAATCTTATATATTCCTGAAAAATTCCTTACCATAATAATTCAATAAGCCACTCTGTACATGTAAAGAGTCCTAAGGATCCCAATGGGCTTACATCAGTCCTAGAAACATTAGGTGTGTGATCGCACACACATGCCTCCACACATGCTAAAAACTGTTGAGGCATGCTTTTAATCGCATGCCCAGTTCGACGTTTTGAATTGCCATTCGTTTTACTCTTTTGTTTCTTTTGATTTCTTGTTTACTTTCTCTAATGTAATTTTTGATTTCTTTGTGTGCATTATCTTGAAGGCATTAATGAGGGCATTATAACTCTTTAAGGCCTGGTTTCCATTACTCCGTTTCCGTATATGTCTCCATTTTTTTCTTTGTTTGAGCTCTTTTTGCTAAGATGGAATGACTCTGTTTGCAAATACTGCTCCCAACAAAACGAAGTGTTTTAAAATGATTCCGTTGTCGAATGACTCCACTTTCAACTGTTTTTGAATGACTCCGGTTTAGTATCAAAATGACTTTGTTTTTGAGCATATCAATGAAACTCAAAATTGAATAGTATCTGTTCTCACACAAATATGGAGAAATGGCAACAGGGCCTAAAAACTTGTATGCTTTTTATTCAATTATTTTGTTTTCAAGAAATGTTTTCTAAAATCAATCTGCAAAATTATTTGGTTGTATGAAAACCTCAAACGGTTCGAACAGTGATACACCCCAAAAATGATATCACCCTTCAAAAACATACAATGGCATTTAATATGCTATCAGGTCTTCATAAAAAACATAAGGTCTCCATTTTATAAATCGCATGCCATCGCACACCATCGCACGCCTAAACTTTTCAAGGTGTGTGATTACCAGCACACCAACAAAATTCATATTACCAGGACTGGCGAACATTGAGCTTTAGAAAAACAAAACCTCATCATATTACCACAAAGAAAACACAAATGTTTATTTTGCATGACTGCTATTCAAATCCTATGCAATCAACATTAAGCAGAGCTAAAAGTAAACTTTATGACACTCATATTGCCTAAAAGAAAACTTTAGCATTTAACAGGGGTAAAGACTGAATGAGAAGCAATTTACATAAAAAGTTTTAATTATACCATTACTCTTACTATCTTATCATAATAGCCCTATTGTGAAATTGGTGTACAATTTCAAATCTTGGTGTGCATCACTATTCTGACCTCCTGCGAGCATCTGCCATACTCTGCAGACTGGAGTGTATTCAAGAAAAATTCATTGAAATATTTTTTAATAATATCCACATTCCACTTTGTGACAACCAAAACACCAACGTACCAAAAGTTCACTTTTTCACTGCTAATGAATCTGGGCAAGTTTAATTTTTAAAGGGCAGGCTTAATAAGAATCAGACAAAGCAAGATTTTATTGTCTCTATGTGGTGTATATATAGGTGTAATTAAATAAATCTATGAATCCCTTTCTCTCTTTTTACACCTTTCATTTACTATTATATAACCTGAGCTGATGTTCTGCCATCCACCAAAGTTAAGTCAATGATTAGGGGGAAATTTTATCTCCAAATTTTACTTTAAACAGTTTCTTTCGAAGCTCTTGCACTAGCCTTCAATATGCTAATGCATTAAAAGGATTCTCGATTACATGCAATTTGCCTTATAGCAATTTTTTTACGTACATTACATTATGCAACTGGCCTTCTAGAGACAAACTGATAAATTATTACATAACATCTACATTGTAAGGCATAACGACTAGCAAATTTAGGTAATTAAGCAATCCAGAAAACACATAGCAAATTAACTGTTCAACTTACATTTAGCAGATTTTTTATTCTTCTTGTCGCTAGGTACGAAGACATCTTTAAGGAAATACCGTTTGTCACACACTGGCGACGAGAACGACTTCACCACTTGTTCTCGTCAGGCACTGACTGATCACAGGGCACAATGCAACAAAGTTAGGATGTCCCGAAAAATACTGCGCGCATTGCATTCTGGACAGGATGAGGTTGGGAGAGGGGGGATAGCCAGTGCTGAGGAGGGGGGGGGGGGGGGTCCATGACTTTAGGGTACCATGGATAATAACTTAACTATACAATTAAGAATTGGCAATTCAGCCTCTCCATTATCAAAACCTGTCAAAAATAGTAACAATAATGGGAAAAGCCTTTTACTCTTAGGTGCCTATGATGACTCTCCTCCTTGGTGGTGATGGTCTGTGACGCAGGCTAAGTTGCCGTCCCTCCGCTAATTAATTTGTGAAAATTTTTCTAACCCCTAACTCGCTCTTATTAGGATCCCCCGCCAATTGATTTTGGCATTTTTGTGTTAATTACTGTAGTAAAATATGCGTAACATCAGCTAAATATTGTCGATGATAAATAATAGCTATATAATAGTGAAAAGCGTACTATTTTAATTGAAACGCATTTTGAGAATTCAGTTTATGTAACTGCATAATTTAGACCCCCCGGTAATTAAAAAGTTTGTTTTTCTATAGACAATTTGGACGATATTTCAGCTGTTGCAACAGTAGCGGGCAAAGTCAGAAACAACGTTAATGCAATGAATACATTGAAAAATAAGCGTTTTAAATTCAAATGCTGAAGCTTGTTCAACAGCTGCAATGGTTTATGCTCCTTAGAAAAAGTGACTCCTCAGTGACGTTAGGAGATATGTCATCCTTTATGCTGCGCAGAATTTGGCACCTTTTTGTTAGGTTGAACCTTGTGTAGAATCAAAGATTACTGAGCCCCTCCAAAATCTCGCCAATTGACATGAATCGCCTAATTATCGTTGCTGTAACATTTTCCTCGATTTCACTTCAAGATAGAAATAAACTTGATTGACTTCCCTAGGTCTCAATTTTTGGGACATCTAGCCCTTAATCTACACGAGCTTCCCCAAGATCAAATCAAATAGTTTATCTTTGGTGCAGCATGTCAAATTTAATATTCGAACGTTTTTTTTACATCTAAAGATTTTTTAAATGTAAAGAAATGCATATTTAATAGATAAGAAATGTGCCTGCATTGTGACGATAGTATACTAGTAATAATTAAACCATATTGAAATGATCAAAGAAGTAATAGCCACCATCGCAATTTCAGCAATCAAACAAGCCGCAATTTCAGCAACCATCTTCTCAAAAATTTACCCCAGACCCCTTAGAAGAGTCAATTTCGGCGTGCATTGCTTTTTATCTTTCGTTTTGACCCGGGGCTCATAAATCCTCTCCGCGGCCCTGGGGATAGCTGCAAATAGACCAGGTAAATTGTGAAGCAGGTGCCATCTGAATGCGAATAAATTGCTGTGGCTATTTTTAAATACCCACATATGCAGGGGTTCAGAAAGTGGATGGTGGACGGTGATCTGTTGGGTTATTTTTTGAAAGCTGCAGAGGAAAAAGGAATATTTTCTTTTGGATATAACACAAATTACATAATTTGCTTGAAAACAGTAGGTAGGATCACTTTTGAGAACATTCTGTTGAAAACAATCCCTTTTCTTAATTTAAAAGGTTCAAGTGATCATAATTTAAGCTTGACCTTATAAGGAAGTCTTGGATCTTTGTTGCAATAAATCACAATAATGCTGCTATAAGCAGGGACAGCTCACCAGACTAAAAGTGAAGAGGCTGAAATGGGGGCTCGGGGCGTGCCACCGAAAATTTTTTGAGACCACCTCATTTTGAACGCCGAAAAACGCCCCTTTCAGAAGATGCTTCTTTCCATCCTTATTTATGAACAGTCCGGTTGAGACAAGATTGCAATTACTATGAAAAGAAATATAGATAATTAAAAACCATGTTAACTAAATTAGAAAATGCAACTTACTCCTAAGAGAAGAAAAAACCGTAAAATACTTAGCTCTTTGTTACAATAAATCACAATCATGCTGCTATAAGTATTCGAACAACTTCAGTGATCAGTTCACGTCAAGACAATTAATTTCATATGTTGTAAGAAAGTGCGGCAGTTTACATTTTTCGCTTATATTTGAATACATGTCTCTATCCACGTGACCTATGCCCAACTTGTGAAAAACGACAACATATTAAGTACGAAGACAACCGGCATGAAATTTCAAACAAAAAATATAACAGTTTTGGCTCGGACCATCTATTACTGTTACTCCTATTAAAGTTGATCTCAAGAGAAGCTAAAAGTTTAAAAACCCTGCAAACCAAACAAAGACTTTGAAAAGTTGACAGCTTTAAATAATTTAGGTGTAAGCCGCTCAAGATTTTATATTTGTGTCTACTATTAATAAATGCATACCAGAACTAGCAGCCTTCTGGAAAGTATTCCTGGGAATAAACGTAGCTTAAAAACAGAAGAAATATCATCAGGATCTTAGTCTAGCAGAATTCACAAGATTAACATATGTTTGTAGAAGGAGCATCTGTTAAAAACGTATAAACATTAATGCAATGGAATTATCTATCAATGTATCTAAAGCAGTCACTAGCAATTTTCCAAACATTGTCTAATGCTGTCAACATGAAATTTTGATTGAAATATTCTGGTCTTCCATCGCCAAAAGACACTGTCCCTTCTGCAGTTACCAAAATTGTGGTCTGGTTCGGTGTTACAACATCTAAAACACAAATTAATTCAGCATAACAATGGCTACCAAAGTAGAACTCTGGCATACCAGGCTACAAGAATATTGAGAAAAAGCATGTACAGAATCTGGAAATTGAATGGTTAGCACTGGCATTGGAATGTAATTTATACTGGATGCGGGGTGCGGGGTGCGGGGTGAGGAAAGAGCAAGCATCTGTTATCCCCTAGTGGTTGCGTACCAGGACACTGCACTCTAAGCACAGCTTCTCGGTGTCGTAAAAACTACATTTGTAATCTAATTAGAAACAAATACCAAAGATTTATAAATAATATAGAAGAAAGTGTATGCGAAATTCAAAAAGAAGAGCTGGTTTTAGCGGTTCCAGTGTGCAGCGGTTGTCTGCGGTAATTTCTAAAACTAACATAGATGAAGTGAAAGTCCTCAGAGCAGGAGCCTTGGTGAAATAGTTTTGTTTTTTGAAGGAAAAGATGATACTGCAGGAGTTTGTCGTGGAGAGTTTGAAAAGAAATTCTTACATAATAAGCTGTCGATAATATGAAGTTTGGCTGTAGATCCGAAACAAGTGACTCGATCCCTGGCAAGTCATTACAGTGCTAGAGGTGAGCACACAGGGGAAGGAATCAGGAATGCCTTCAGAAGGGTATTTCACTGAATTCTAAAAAATGTGGTCAAGTAAATAATGGAAAGGTTAGGGGTGACCAAGTAAATAATTGCATGTCTGTTATTTGTCAATGTCAAAAAACAAAAGTACAGTATAGGAATAGGAGAAGTGCCCAATCAGCTTTTAGGAACTTTCCCTTTATTCTAATGGTTGTAACCATACATAGCAGAGAAGGTCTGCCACTGGGAATGCAAAGAACCTGGACATCAAGATAAAAGTAATGGGCTCAATGGATCTGAGAGTTTGGAGGAAAAAAATTATTTTCAGTGGGACAAATTCCAATAGCAGTACAATATTGTAAAATTTGGAAATACTGATGCATAGTAATTTTTGTTGCAATGTAGAGTAGACTGCTTCTTCATAAAGTGACTCAAAAGTTTGAAAAAAATTTAGTTGATGACCATGATTGTAATAATTATGATTTATCAATTAAATTGAACTCTTACCTAGAATAGGTTGACAATCTAGGGACTGGATAATATGCTTAGTGTTTGGCAAGTTGGTTACAAATTCAATAATTTTTGTTTCACCGTGATTAGGATTCCCATTCCAAATCAAGACTGATGATGCTGTATAAAGTCTTGAAATTTGCTGCAAAAAATTATATCAAAACTCAGTATCCTGTTGTCAAGGAGATTTGAAGTTCTGTGGTGATTTGGAAATCTGATCATTTATTATTCGCAAAGAAAAAAATACTTCTAATTGAAAACATCTAAGTTTTAGAGTCAGGCCTTGCGGGAAAGGTGCTGGTGTTCGATCACCTTAAAACAACAATGAAAAGCCATTTAATAAGTAACTGAAAATATAAAATAATATTGCCACGAAGATTTTGCTATTTTGCTTAGAGCAAGCCCTGAATGCCATAAGGGCAAGGTCCGTTATAAAAAAAATACACGCTCTACAAAAACCATAAAAAATACCCAAAATGATCACAAAAGTGGTATTGTTTTAATTACAAATATAGCAAAAATGTATGTGATCAGTTTGATGTTACCTATCATATGAAAACTTACATAGCAAAAGGTCAAATTTGTAGTTTTTGACTACATAGTGAAGTGTCACCATCTAGTGCTATTTTTGGAAACATGACACTAAATGTGTTGTAGATTGAAGGTTACTGGTGTTAAATTTAAGATTTGTCTGAAAAATATGTGCAATTTATACAAGATAATATATTGTACAATAAAAATGAAAAATAAAAAATCTTATGAATTATAAGTGTGAAGGAAATTATTTTATTATGAATTGAACATCTAAATACATACATGTCTTTTGTTGTCAAATATGTCATAGTAAAGATCACAAAACTGTTCTCCAGCTTGGATTGCTTGCTCAGCTTTTGATTTAAACTCTCCCTGAAGACATAAAATCCAGTCAATATATATTTTAATCAACAAAGAACTGTAAAAACATAATTACTTAAAAATTTCTCCAAGATCATACTATAATTCTGAAGATTAGGAATTTCCACCCATCATAAAATCAGATTTCTCATTCAGATCTTTTGAAGATCTCGGGAGCATCCTTGATACAACTTAGGGGTACAGAAGTGCTCAGAGGCATAAGCATAGAGAAAGAAATTGTGCTTGTGTATGTTTTTATAAAACAAAGTTTGAGCAAATGACCCAGGAGCTGTAAGATGTTTTCAAGTAAATTACCTTTTTGCAATATCAAAATTCACAGTTCATCAAATCAACCATGCAAATTATCCCTACTTGCATCATAGTGATTATAAGCAATTAGATAAAAATATTCTGCTCCAAGTGCAATCGCACCTCGCAGACTGCTTTTAAGAATCTCAAACTGCTATCATCAATCCATAGCCAAAAATATCTCATATTCAGCTTTAACAGACATGAGATAAAAGGTTTGCATGACAACCATAATATGGAACAGTCCCTGAGCTAATCAAAAGTAATTATTCTCTGTTTGCTGTTTCAATGACAGACCTGTCAACCTAAAATTTTCAAACCTAGAGATTTTAGATTTTTTGTTGAGAAAAACAGGGAGATTAAGCCAAAAACAGGGAGATCCCTGGAATTTGTTGAATTTACAAACAACAAACCTGTCAAAAAAAGTCATGTTGGACAAAAAGTTAATGCCAACAATTATCATGGGTAGCCTCTTTCTAATGGTTTTTAACGTTTTTGTTAATTTGTAAATACTTTCAATCAATCAATTGTAAGCAATTTCAATCATTTTTGTTATAAGAAAACCTCTGCTGAAAGATAAGAAAAAACAGGGAGCAAATCATAAAAAACTAGGAGACTGGGAAAAAGCAAGCAAAACCTGGAGTCTCCCGGCAAGACCGGGCGAGTTGACAGGTATGCAATGATATAACATAAGCTAGGTTTGAAGATCTGGGGCCTATCCTGAATAGATTAATTGCACAGTTGAAGATTTCATTGCGAACAACTAGATTTCAATATATTCGCTACATGGTCTCTGCTTGACTTTCCTCATTATCCACAGAGCCCCTCTTGGCAATAATTCCCTTTAACAACATTCTTTTTAATCCCATTATAGGAGTGTAGGGGTCTGTCAGTCCACAAATTGAGGATTTTTGTACTTGGATTAGGGATTTTTTGTTGTTTAAGGAACTTTTGTTGTTAATAAGGATTTGCAGCTCCAAAGATTCATGCAGATGTCAGATTTTGATGATCATGTGGAGCAGATTCTGGATTTATGGCAAAAAATACAGTGGATGCTGGATTCAAATGAGCTGTGCTTGTCTTTTTTGTATGGTTCTAAACAAACTAGTTAATCTTTGCCCGAATAAAAATAATCTATGGTTACCTTATGCAGGCCTTGCTCTAAGTAAAATGAAGGTTTTCCATAAAAAGAGCCCCTTAGAAACTCTAGGTGCTCTATTTCGCACCTCTAAGTAAATGTCCTTGAGAGCATCCTTCGAGAGCTTTAGGAGATCGAGAGCTTCAAATCGAAAGCTTCGGAAGAATGTTAAATATGAAATTCAACGGTGATACCACAAAGCACCATAATATTAAATAACTAAACATGCAACAAACACTATGTTAATATAAACATAGAAATATAATAAAACAAAGTCGCAAAATTGTTCAGATTTTTCTAGATATGTAAGTTGCCATCATTTGATGAGCTTTTATCAGTGTCAGTATCACTACTGTTATGTTTAGCTTCGCATATTGCTTCATCAAAACGCATGGCTTTAAATCGAACATTTAACTTTGTTCCTTTTTTCATGTTATCCATTTGATAAGAAACGCTAGAACATCTACTACTCGCAAAAGCAAATGAAAAATGAAAAGCAATGCAATAATCTGGACGAAAGAGTGATCGCTGATTTGCACAGGCGATTTTGAGTTATAAAAAACAGAAAATAATATATACTCCAATAGAAGATTAACGCTTGCTCGAAAATCAAATAAATCTGCAGGAGAATACACTTGATGGCCTGTATACTTGATGGTTATTAGAGGGTTTTCAGATTAAAAATGATATCGAAAACCCAACGTCGAATTTGCTGAATTTTTTCTCAAAGGGTAATCTTACGCAAATCATAATATTGCGGTCTGTTGGGAAGATTGTTTATGCTTGATCAAGTTGATTTAACAAATTCCAAAAATTTATTTTGCTCCGCGTTAATATTGTTTTTACGTTTTGAGGGGCTTTATAAATCGCTCTCCAAGGCTTTTTTGGATTTGCGGATTATGTGGTAAAAAGTAGCAGATTTGCTAATTTCTCTACCCCCTACACCACAACTATCATATGTAAACCCAATTGTCTAGTTTCCATATTGCTCGACCTGATAGTCATAAATAAGCATGATTAATGATTAATTATTTCAAGTAAAGGTTTAGGGTTCCGGTTAAGATTAGGGCTATGTTTAGGGTTAGGTTTAGGGTCAGGTTTAGGTTTAGAGTTGGGTTTAGGGTTAGGTTTAGGGTTAGGTTTAGGGTAAACTAATTACATCATCAGGTCAAGCAGCATGGGAAATAGACAGCTCCTTGCATGCATTGCTGTTAGTAGCCTCGTATTGAATATTACTTCACTTGGAAGTAGGCTTCAGTGCAACAAATGTGTGATTCATTATTGCAATAACTTTTCAAAATACAATGTTTAATTTCCTCATTGGTAATTTGTTTGTTAATCCTATGTGTCCTTTTAGAAGGTTTTTGTATTCATTGTAATTTTAAAATAATTTAAGTATAAGTATTCTTGCCTCTGCTTAAGACTGTTGAACTCTCTGAAAAATATAATCAAAATATTAACTTTAGATATTACCCTCAGTGCTTTAACAAGATATTTGTGATTTTGGAAGAGCATTTTCAGAATCGCATGGGCTACACAGGACTTAAAAAGATTTGTGAGGTCTTGGAAGAAGTGTGATATTGTATAAACCTCTAAAATACTGCATATTGACAGACAAGTATCAAAAACAAATAAGAGACTTGGAGTCAATAAAACTTTCTATAAACATGGCAAATTTTTAAGCGACTGCCTTTGTCATAAAAATATTAGAGGCTTAAATGTTTTCTCAAAGATAGCATGCAGAGTTTTTACCCATACAAATAATCTGTAACAGTTTGTTTCATCAAACATATTTTCATCATTTAGTTAAAAAATTTCTGGAAAATTTAGAAAAAGTTACAAGTTTCATGATTTGAATGCTTTTTTGCTGAAATTGAGAAAGATCACAAACTACCATGAACAGAGATTTGTCCTTGGCACGAATATTTCACAAATCATTTTGGGGTCATAAGGGTCATCAGAGTTTGGTTTTTTCAGGATGGTTTGTTGGTAGTTTTGAAGTGAGAAGTGTTCATATTTTTTACAGTCTGCAAGGTTTGTTGGCTGCTGAAATTAAGCTGGGGGTTACGATCATAAATAATTTTTCTCAAAAGAATTGGGTATTTTCTTGGGTTTTTTTCGTTAGATTGCATTGCCGTTTTCTTCTCTCAACTATTTTAGTGGAGGAAGCTTGCTATGTCCAACTATGGCTGAGTTGAAGGACCTATAGTGAATCATTCTCTTTAGAATTTTGTAAGCACTCATTGCCTGCTCTACAGTGGCCCATAACTGCCACTCACTAAAATAAACATTCGCATACAAATGAAACAGATTTGCATTGAAACAAAGTGGTTCCTGCTGACAGAAAAACTACTCACACATAATTCAAGCAGATCCAGTGCGGATCCAGCCTGAATTCTGACCTATGCAATGCAAAGGTTGTTAGAAAGAGAAGCCACGCCTTTCTGTGTTGGAAACGCCCAAACTTTTCTCAGTAAAATTTTTATCTCTGATATTGAATAGGGGATTCAAGAAAGGGATTTTAAGGAAACGACTCGCTAAGAGAAGACTAAATTCATCTGCAATTCGAAGGAAAAAAGTATTGAGAAAACCTACTCCGATAGGATTTGAACCAGGGCCTTCCACTTTTCAAACACAGTGGTCATATCACAAGACCAAAGAACAGACGTTCCTTCCTTAGCAGATTAGCAGGGGGTGAAGCAGCGATTGTCAATTGCCATTTCATTGGCTGTAACAAACAATTGCATAGGTCCACTGTAAACGATTGCGTAGGTCAACTCTGAATCCTATTGGTTGGCTGAACCGCTGCAGAGGCAAATCTCACCTATGCTCCCACCAAAGATTGCAGAGGTGAAGTACACTCTGATTGTCTTACAAGACGTTTGCAGAGGTCAAACAAGCGGTGATTGGCTCTTGAGGGACAAACAAATTTCTGGATTCAGAAAATACGGACCAGATAAATGCCTAGAATCGCCTCTCGATTATTCTGTGCAGAGGCCAAAAGATGGTCAGCAAAATATATGCCCTTTCGTCTGCAGGTAGTTTGTATCAACGGGGCAGATCTAGGATGGATGCCGCTAAAGAATTTGCCAAAGAAACTATTGATTAATAATTTTTGATAGTTTTAATTTTATTTTGTTGTTGTAAAAATCTGACTTATGTTTCTGCATAGGTTGCTGTAGTCTGGATCCGCCTCTGGTTTTAACATATCATTATTAATTCACACACTCTTTGTTAGCAACGTTCATGATCCCACCTGAACACTGAAGATGAAAATGCATTTGTAGTGATTCAATTTAGGCCATTTTATACAATCCAAAATTTCTTTTTCAGCATACCTACGTAATTCTATATTTTTCACTCTTTATGCAAATTATACTTCATTTTTATCCTAATCCATCGCATCATTGTTAACCATCAAGCACATCTCTTTCCTTTGTATAACGCTTAATTAAATTTGCTAGTTTTCTATATCAATACGCACTAAACAATAATCAGTCAGTAGAAATCACATTACACACTGGATATACAGACTTTGATAGCTTAGATCAAACTAAATGCCCACGTTTTGTGAGAATTAACAAACTTCTTCTGAAAAATCCGGATTAAATACACACAAAGATGAATTTAATAAACTTTAAACGAATTTTTCCAGAACTTTTGCTAATTTTCTCATAGAATTGAAACTTACCATTTTTGCATAAATCTTTTTTTTGCATTTCACTGTAATCTTTAATTTTGATAAGGGCTGGAAGTTGCTTCTGTGTCCGCGAGAAGTTTTTCTATACTATTCAGGCAGCCCTTTTTTCTGAGCCTCTACTCGATGTAGAGATCTGGGTCTACGCATTGATCCTCTATATAAGACTTTTGTAAGAAATCAAAGAAGGTGACCAAAAATTTGGAAACTTGAGGAAGTTGAAGAAATCGTATTGCCTTTTGATTTTTAATGTAGTGAGACAAAAAGAAGAAAATCAAATTATGTTTACAGACCTCCGGTTTTTTAACATGAATGTCCTTGCAGAACTGCTTTGCACTGTAAAATTTCGGCATTAAGGCAGTTAATTAACTTTTTATAATTTATACATTCAAATTATGGACACGCTTTCGTTATTAATTGATATATGCATTAAATCTGTCTCAAAAATATCAATTTTCAAAACAAGCTACAATTTTTAAAGAGTTGCAAAGAGAGGGGATCAAGACTAGTTGAATGTCCTCAATTCCCTGACAACCCCCATTTTGAATCCATCAAAAATTAGTGAAGGTTTTATAGTAAGATTTCCTTGTCGGGTGGAAGTTTAAAAATTATTTTTTACTTTGACCAGCCTGCGTGCAGACTTTACAAATAGAAGCCTGCACGCAGGCTAGGGAAAGGCTGCCTTTAATCAATGGATCATTTTTGTTGCTCGTCTTGGCACTGCTTCAATTTTTGTTTCGATTGCATTAAAGCGTGGTCACCAGATTTTATTGTTATTCTTGAGTATTGGCCTTACTGGTGACTTAAATAGCAAAGATCAGGACTTTCTATCAATGTAACTGCAAGCAGGGGCGGATCCAGAGCAACTTGAAGGAGAGGCAGTGTGCAGTGGGGCCCCGAAAAGTTTTCAAAAATTGATGATGAGAGAACGCTGTATACAACAATTTCAGATCAATTTTCGGAAAAAACAACATAACTTTGAAGTAATGGTCTCAGAAACTTTTTTAGCTGATTTTCATTCTTCAAAAGGGGCGCACAATTTCCAAAAAAGGGGCGCCATACTTGCTTGCTATAAATTTTTGCATCGTCTGCAAGGACTTTTACTGTTTCTTGAATAACTGACGTGATATCATTGATTTAACAAAGAAATAGAATCGGTCCAAAAGGACACACCCTTGGCGCCCCACTTGTCACTTTTTTCCAGTCAGAAATATCTTCGTTTATAACTATGCTTATAACAATAGGCAAATAGGGGTAGAGGTAGACCACCTTTGAGATGGCAAGACCAGGTTAGAAAAGACACTGGTCTTCCACTAGCAACTGCCACGAGGCATGCTCAAGATCGCCTCAAATGGGCTGCCATTGTGAGAGGTGCCAAGGGCCACCAGGCCTACACCTTTGATGATGATGATGATGATAACTATGCTTTGCCTCCTTGATGTCAAAAATGTTTTAATCCATGCTGAACTGCTAGTATGAAAGTGTATTTTTCTACCTGAATCGTTTACTTGTCAAAGGGTTTGGCTAATGAAGTTGTTTTTATTGATAACGCGACACATTATTCAAGTGTACCTCTCCTTATCAGCTGCAGAATAATTGTTTTGCAGAATCTGTGAACTTGCTCGTACAGACTTTAAACTCCTTTGTTTATTATATCAAATTATCTAGATTTGTCAGATTTATAAGACCAAAATCTGGAATGGTCTAATTAGACTATTTCAACTACCACAAATATATGATTTACAACTTCAAATGTCATTGTCATTTACGTCAGCTGTAGAGGCTACAATTTAACATAGATTTGTTTCAAAAGTAAGCACCCTGAAGCACGCCTTTAAGTATGGGTTTGCTTGTCAAAAGATAGACATCAGTTTAAAATTTGCTTTTACTGAATTTAAGAACAAATTCATCTGCAAAAAAGAATTTTTTTCATGGGCGTTTCCTATTGAATAAGGGCAAGGTCCTGCCCATACAGCAGGACCAACTATGTTTGGCTAGCTTCGCCAACGATCTTAATTTTTTTTAAGTTTTGTTGAATTTCAGCCTGCCTTTTTTCTTATGTTGCTCTTTTTCGGGCTTGGCATATGAAATACGAATGTTCACTGGTTCATGTTAGAAAACATGAAGACTCTGCGGAGGACACATTGTAAATAATGAGTATTGTTTAGTTTATTTCCGTGATGTATATAAAGGGATTTATTCGAGGTTGGGGGACTTTTGTTGATGGGTCTTTTGATTGATAGGACTGTGATTGTTGGATTGCTTGAATGCAGATGGTTTGGTTTATCGATTGGAACACGAACGCGTGTATTGAATAAAAGTTGAATATGTTTCGAGAATAAATGGATATTGTTTAGTAATCGTTTCTATTGGAATCTGATTGAAGATTCATTGCTTACATATAATATGATTGATTGAGAGAACTTTGGAATTATAACCATTTTGTTTTCCTCTTGTTGATCTTGAACTGAATTTATCGTACGGGAACATTGCTCAGTTTAATTATTCCGGCAGAAATTGTTTATTTGGCAATGTTATCCATCAGTTCACTGGTTCACAGGTTCACTGCAACGCATATAATTTTCTTTATTTACTTTCAATTTATAATTTTAAAGCGATGCTTAACTTTCCCATTCAGATATGATTTATCCTTTGACTTAATATTAAGAGTCCATATTTCGAATAGAGACGTTTAACGCCGACGAGCTCTAAATTCGAAACATTTTGAACTTAAAAATCCATCGCCGATGTTTTACGATGAATTATGGCTTTAAGCCTGGTTCCCATAGTTTCGTAAGAGTCGGGAACGTGTAGCCTGCGTGCAGACTCTGTTGACAAAATTGAAAATAGGTGAAAAAGTAGAGTCTGCGAAGCCGAGCCGATTTTCTTGTTCACAGGTTCCTCAAAATCAAGAAACCGAATTTGATTGGTTAGGGGAATTTCAATTGTTTTTTTTTCAGTTTTCAAAGAGGCGCCTTCGAGCAGAAGTATAAATGAATGGTATCGGGATAATAGAATAGGTCTGTATGTTCTTTTGAACAACTGAAATTACAGAAAAACATTGCACGCTAATGGAGTTGTTGTTTTAGTGGTTAGAATAAAATGTTGATGTTAGCGAGCAAGAAAAGCGGCTCTGTTGCGCAGATTCTACTTTCTCTCCTCTTTTAAATTTCCGAGTCTGCACGCAGGCTAGGAATATGTCGCTGATCTCTTCTTCCAACATCCAAAACGATCAAAGAAAAAGTGTTCCCATGTCAACAACAGCAAACAAAAACGCGCCAAATTACTTTCTTTTGATTGGTTGTTTTTGATTGGTGGTTGATTCAATTTCCAAGTGATTGTTTCTTAACAATAGTGGATCGGCGACGTCGGCGACCCGTGTTCCCATTAAATTTTTCTTTGATCATGAGAGAGTCGTAAGATCAGTTGAAGCGGAGGCGCTTCCTGAAAAGTTGCACAATTTTAACGCACGTGAGATCAAAGTCCACGATAATTTTTTGTTTCTCAAATGTTTAAAGAGTAAAGTCTGGTGTCAATCAATTGCGTTTGTAGCTGCTGCTGCTGGAATAAGCAATTTTACGTAAAGCTGAACGCGAATTAAGATCTAGACGAATCAATATAGCATTTAGTAACAACATTGTCAAGGACAAACAAGAGAGTTCTGGCGTAGCAAATGCAAAACGCGCCAAGAGTTCTGGTGGTTCTGGGCACGGCACAGGGAACACAACTGGGTAAATCTGTTGTCAACACCAGGGATCGTCTGTTGTTGGTGGAGGTAATCTGTTTCAACAATCTCAGTATCACGCAAGAAATCCTGGCATCCCATCATCATGGACGTTTTCAGTGAAGCAAAGCTGCATGATTTGCAGAGCGAAGTAATTAAAGCAATTTATAATTGGCAATGGCCCTCGATTTTGCTCGCTTTCAGCATCTGCTACACTGCCTACTATGTGCTCGTTGTTGTCAAGAAGCCAAGATTTGTATGTGGAAAAGGCTTGTTGTCGAATCGTTTAAAGAAACATCTATATGTAATACAGGAACGGTACTGGCCTACATTTTGGTGTTTTTCTGCCCATATGATGACTGTATGCCGTGTAATTTTCAAGAGCAAGCCTTTCATACCGTACAGGAGGTAAGGCCTTACCGCGACATGGGGTTTGCCGCAATCTGGGTGGGGATTTTCCTAGAATTCCAGTTTCTTTTTCTATTTTCCTGTATCCATTCTAAGAAAACTGGCATTTGTTTTAAAACAGTTGAATTATTCGACAGATTTCATCTTCATACTTCACAAAGATAGAAAATTAAGCAAAGTAAACTTAGTAAGTTTTTAGTTCAAATAAATTTTGTTTTGAACGAACCTTGCCGGTAAAAAAGCTGCTTATTTTTAAATGTATTGAAATGTACCTGCTGGCATTCCAAAATTATGGTTAGGAACTAAAGTTAGACATAAAATTTTTATCTCCGAACCAGCAAGGACTGATGCTGGCGTATTATTTGTTTTTTGTAAATTATCTAACGTGGCTTGGTTTTTTTTCAGTCTGCAAGATTTAACCTAAAAGCTCTTTTGCTGGGGAGTTTCAGTTAAAGAAGATCTTGATATGCTTTTTTCTACCGGTGTTGCATGTCAAATACACTGATATGTTATTATAGTCTCCTGCCTGAATTAGATTAATTTTTCAAAGCTGAATGAATTTATAACAAGCAAACCATTTTTCCAGTGGTAGGTTGCAATATTCAAAGAGGATGCAGGTTGCAAATTTAATTAAAAAGCTTTGTGCTCTACCTGCTATACCATCTGTATTGCACAGACAAATTTATGAAAATGCAAAAGCCCTTTTGTAGACCGAATTGATAGTTTTCATTCTGGTCTGGTGGTCTGAAAGATATTTTGAAAGAGGAAAACCTTTCTTTTGATATTAAATTTTTGATCATTCATTTGGTCAAACTTAGTCATGACAGAACAATATCTTAAGACCTTAAGATATTTGTCTTCTTACAAATTCAATATAATGTTATTGCTACTTCACTAGTGTAAACAAAGCTGATAAAACAACATTATAGTGCCTTTTAGATTCAATTTTCTTTTAAAGCAATGCTTCCACTATTAAATTTGGTTTCAAAATATGTCTGCCACAGCTCTTAATCAAAATATTATAGTATACATATAAAAAATATTTTTTACAGAGAACTGCTTGAAACGCCAGATGGTGGTTTGATTAGCCTTGACTGGGTTGACAATGATCAAGGCAATTTACATTATCCAGATCCAGCCACGCGACCAACCCTCTTCATAATGCCGGGATTAACTGGTATTGAATTCTAATTCTCACTTACTTTTTACTGTCAAAGCTTAAAGTAATCCTTGAAATTAAGAATTCTGGCTCTTACATTTATCAGAAAAGGAGCATAAGCACAATCCTTACCTAGAGACATGGTAGATCACACATCCCTCTCCCCACACACATGTAAATGAAATGATTACTAGCACAATTTGCATGTCTGTGTCAAGGGGGTGTGTAATACAAAGACTATAGCTCAATCTTATTGCTTATCAGTAATTTCTTGTCCATAGTTCTTCAAACTTGACTGATAATGTAAATTCATTTTTTTGTTCTTCAATCTCAGGTTGCAGCGAAACCAGTTATTGCCGTCACCTTGTTTTGGCAGCAAAAGAAATGGGAATGAGGTATATATACTTTCTTATTTGCATCAACTGTTTGAGAAGAAAACACCATCATCTCTTAAATCAGTTGAGATTAGAAAGGAGTGATAATCTATCTTCTATAACTTCTTTACGCTGGAAAATGGAGTACTAACCTTACTTGTGCTTTATGAACTTGATTCAAAATGTTTCCATTCTTTTCTTTATTATTTTTGCCATACCTTGATTAAAATTAATTTCATTTTTTTGTAGAGCACTAGTGATGAATAACCGGGGTTTTGGAAGAGATATTCTTCTTCAGGTGAGTTTTGCACAATACATAGTTGAAATCTTTCATTAAGATAGATAAGAAAGTGAAACATAAATCAAACCATAGAAAATGTTACAAGACTTGGCGTAATACATTATATAGTTAAAGGCATTGATTCATGGTAAATAGACCTTCTCTATAGGAGGTTGTTTGGTTTCTGATTGATCACTGCAGTTTCATATGATATTGACATCTGTTGTTGACAACTTTCTTTTGATGGAAACTGTTTTTTTTAATTAGTACGAGATGAGTTCATGTGATCAGTTCCAGGTCAACCAATAGCATTATAGCACAAAATCTTGACTCCAGCAGATCTGGGCATTTTGGGTATACCCTATCCATTGCCTTTAAGGCTTTATTGCTTATTCAACTTTTCAAATATTCAACTGGAAGGGCTGACCTAGCTGCAATTCTGACCAAGGTGTCTCCTTCTTAGACATGACTTATAAAGGTTGTAGAAAAAGCAGTTTTCATCTAAAAAGGGTCTCACAATATGTTGCCTATCTGACAAAAACTCTATAATTTCAATTTGTACTTCGACCGCTCTTTGATAAAATAGTTTATGGCTCATTAAAATATTGTAAACATTTCTGACTAGATGCTTCCATGCACATTTTCTTGGCCTACCCTATTCAACAATACCCCTATAGCTTGTGTTGAAATCTTAAATGTGATGCTTTTTTCATTTCAGACACCCAGAACATTTGCTGGTAATAATACTGATGATTTGCAGCATGTTCTAGATCATTTGAGAGCACTGTTACCTGATTCAAAAGTCTTTGGTGTTGGAATTTCTCTTGGGGGGTAATTGCTTTAGTGCTATCTATCTGTTCAGCCTGCAGTTGGCACCTGGGGGAGAGGGTGGCAAAGGGAAATAAAAATTTAGGAAGACGATGGTCTATTGTTCCAAAACAATTGGAAATATGACATCATCTTATCAAAACAATAGGCTTCCCCCTATATTTGTCCAAGTGTCTGTCCCAGTTTTCAGCCAAGTGATTTCTTTAAAAGTCAACAATTCAGAGTGAAATATTTCTATCATTATTAATAGATCAGCAAGACTCTTGACTTGCAAATAGTTAGCTTCTATCCCACATTTAATGTGTTGTTTAAAAAAGGGCAGCAGTTATGGGTGCCTTTATGTAATAAATTTCCTTTATGTAATCAATATGACACCTCTTCACCACTTTCAAATCAATCAGAGATTAGAAGCTTTTCTGTATCATCAAGAATGAAATGCCAATCACAAAGAAGCTCATAATCTCTTGAAGAAATGGTCAAGTTGTCAGGGAAAATTCAGAAGCCCTAGATAATGAAAGGTGCAAAGAACGCATTTATATTGCACTGTCTGACCTTTTCATATTGCATTATCCTTATTGGGTTTCATCACATTTAAGTTAGATGGGAACTAAAGCAAAGCAAAATGCCCCAGTTTTGAGAGTTCATAAATAGCACATAACTTTTCAAGAAGCAAAATAATATTGACATCTTACTATATTAGCATTATTATTTTCCTTAATGGACTGACCTCTTTCTGCAGATGCATAATGTCCCACTGGTTAGCAGAGGTTGGTGATACTCAGTCGCAAATGGTTGGGGCATTTATTGTTTCAGTGCCATGGAATTGCTTCCATTCAACTACATCTCTTGAAAGACCATTAAACTGGTTCTTGTTTAACAGACATTTAACTCAAAAACTGCTAACAATGTTGAAAAGGTAATTCCATTTTAAGGTTAGTTTAAATCATTTTGATTTGGATAAATGGCGATTTTGATTAAAAAGTGGTCTGCAAATCTTTCTGTTCCTTAAATAGATCTTTCATCCTAGGCCAACATTTGGAAGCTCTTGATAATTCGAACAAATTTTAATTTCTCTCTAAAGTTTGAATTATTAGGTGTTGAGTGTCGCAACATTGTATTACCTAGAAGCAAATAGGCAAATAATGCCTCAGAGCTAAATTTAATATCGGTGTTATTGTATGAAAGTTTTAGTTCTTAGAACCAAATGGGAGAATAAGGCTGGAGAATCATGATTTATTATCATAATCCCAAATTCATGTAAAACGATTTTGTCTACTTGTTAATGGACATTACTTGAAATAATAGTGATCTTAAGTGAAATTATATATAAGAGAATGTATTATAGATTTGACTCAGTTTTTTACATAAGCCTAGCTTAAATAACAGTGAGATCTATAAACCAAGCTTAATTACTGCAAGGTTTGTTTGACAAAGGTAGTTTCAAATGCAAGATATGCAAACAACATCTAAGCATTTAATTTACGCACTAGCCTTGTTATTTTGTGCCTAAATCCATAAAGAATGCTCTTACTATGAGCTTCATCTTTCTTTTTAGAAACCTCCATGTTTTCGAACAGCATCTCAGTAGCTTACCATATGAACTAGACCATGTGTTTCAGGTGAGAAATTCAGCTTTGCGTATAAATTTTGACTTGTCAAGAGATTGATCAGCGACATTTTTGTTTTAGAATGATAACAACTATATTAAACAGTAAGTGAAAAACATAATATTTTAGTAAAAGTTATTCAAAGAATAACTATAAACTCAGCTATGCTCACCTTAAAATGAACTGTTCTTACAAATTGTACTTAAAGTCGTAAAAGTTAAAAAATTTGCATCTACATTCAATAACTATCGGATCATCTTCATCTTGACACTATTCGGTAAATTAATGATTATGAATGGTTACCAAATAGAAACACATATATTTTTACAGTTAGAACATTCAAAAGTACAACAGTAGCTTTTTCTTTGCTTATTTTTCTACAAGCTACAACAGTAGCTTTTTTCTTTGCTTGACTCTTCCACATTCAAGTTTTCGATTGTTTCCAAACTGGCAAGGAGGATCCGAGCCGGAAGGAGAAATTTAACCGTTGAGGAGAAATTCACCCTCGCTGTATAAATGTTTGTTACTGCAGTGAGTTAAAAGCAAGGCATAACATTAGACAATAACATAACATTAGACATAAGGGGAGTCAATTTCATGCCTCTTTTGCTAGTAAGCTTATCCAATACGAATTGATTGTTGCAGGCGAAGTCGATCCGGGAGTTTGATGATCGTTTTACAAGTAAAACCTTTGGTTACAAGGATTACGTTGATTACTACAACGCAGCCAGCCTCGATTCTGCCCCTCTTGGCAACATTGCAATACCTACGTTGTTCCTAAACTCAGAGGATGACCCATTTTCACCAGGCGACAGTAAGTGAAAATCATTTGGTATAAGGCTAAAATTTTCTATATTCTTTGGGTTTCTTCAGAGAGAGAAGGGTTGGTGAGTTATCACAGAAAGTGGTAGAAAAGATCGTCAGTAAAATGCTGAATATGCGATGTGTCTAGAGAAAGTATTTGGGACCTCGTCGCTCGTGGAGACATAGAATCCTCATTCTTTTTATATTTTCTATTCACCTGCAAAATCCTCCTCCTCAGACCGTTTGGCCCCTACAATTTAGCTTTAGCAATCAATATCTTAGTACATCTTATGTATTTAAAATCATGTTTTTGTTTAACTGAAGGAATTACGTTTTCATACAAAGTTCTTTTCAAACATTAACAAGAAGGATATGTTTTCCTTATATGCTTTTCAAATATTGTGGTTCGTCTTGGTTCCTTTGCGCCCATTTCTTTCCCTCCCTGCCTCCGCGCCTTACCCTATCATCCCCTTGTCCCTCTTCCTCTACCTTGTAGCTTTTCATCTCTCTGTTCTCTATCCTATCCCTTCAGTAGCGATGCACGTCGCCCCCCCCCCAATTATCGGCGGGATCGATTTTGTATTTCGTCAACATTCGATGAGAAAAGGTTAGGGGAGGGGTAATATTTTTGCCAATGTATTTTTTGTGATGTAATCCTATAATATTGATACTGCCTTTACGTAACCAAAAGTTAGTTATGGACTTTCTTTATTTGCAAAATTAGCGTTTCTTGTTGGTAAACGAGCTTTTTCTGACAGTAAAAAGGGCGTGGCCTAAGATTTTGTGTTTTGTACCCCCCTCCAGAGCCTAGTTGCTGGCGCTGCCCCTGTTCCCATTCTACTCTGGGTTATCCTTCCCTTGCTACCAGCCTTTCCCCTCTCTGTCCCCACATTTTCTCTTCTCTTCCCCCTGACCCCCTTACATATCCCTAGCGTTTTATCTCCTTGTCCCCAGTCCTATCCCACCGTACTCCGAGTTCTCCACCCCTCAGCCCCACCACTTCCCCTTTCTCCTTGTCCCATATCCTTTCCTTTTCTAAACCATGCTCTTCCTTCCCGTCTCTAGTCCTTCCCATCCTTGGCATGACCTTTTCCCTATCCTAGTTTCGTCAATCCCTATCCCACCCAGGCCGTCTCTACCTCCTCATTTTATAAATGTTTCGTAGACGACTCTCACCGTCGACGCATTTTTTTCTCTTCTGGGGTACTTTCATTTAAAAGGCTATCCTATGACAGAATTATGATGACTGTGTTTGTACCTCGAGGTATCCCGGTAGATGTCATCAGAGAGAATCCTTCACTAGCTTTGATCCTTACCAAATATGGCGGACACATCGGTTTCACAGATGGCCTGCTCATTCGCTCAATGTCAATCGTTGAGAATTCCTTCATGCAATTCGCTAAAGCTATGCTCGATACACAAGTTACACAAGCGACGTAGGCGCTGATCGTCTGAAGGACCATGGCGAACAACTTTCTTAAATTCAGCCAAATGCTGGCCAATGTAGTTTATTTTAATATTGTTTGCTCTGTTGATTTGAAAAGTTTAATGTCACCAAGTAATAGAAATGTATTTTTTTCGATTGCGCTTTGAAAGTATAGCAAGTATAGAGTGAACTAGTGTTTGATTTCGAAAAAGAAAGACGGAGAAAGAAGCAGACAGGAGAAATAATGATTCTCACTGAAATTGTTCTGTGGTTGGATCGTGGTAGTGAAACATTTTGATACCAAGTTGATGGGTTAAAAGTGCCACCCACTGCGTAGCAGTAGCTCCTCAAGCAATCATTTTATAGTTAGAAGGTTTCTATAAATGGTTTTGGTTGTTTACTAACTGAGCGGTCTACAACCATGGGCAGACAGTGTTGGGATTTAATGAATAACATGCCCCAACTTCAAATGGGCGGATGTAAGAGGTTGTTTATTTTTGTATGCTGCCCATCTATTGTTAAGTCATAATTTTGATGATTCTGACCTTTTCGGTTGCCTAGAGCTAGCTTATTAGAGGCCCGACGCCTTTCCCTCACCAATAATGTTTTAGATAGTATAACAGAGAAGACCCTGTTCTGATCCCCGATAAAGGTAGAACTTTCTTATTGGTTCAGAAATTACGGTCCATACTCATCGAAAGTTAGTCCTACATCATTACACCCCCACCCCCCACCCCCCCAGATATATTTTATTGGCGACCCTGGAGTTGACAACACATTTTAGCTGCTCGACGACTAACATGAAATAAACCTTCTTAAGATATAAGGCAGTTTTTTCTTTAAAGTTTAAGTTTTATAATTTCGCTGATTTACTCCGTTAATTAATCTATTTTTACTAACGACGTTGCAGTTTGTATTAAATATCACATTTCCTCCACTGTACACAAACGCTTGATTAAGACTTTTTTACAATTAGTATGTGATTGCTGGTTGTGTTACTTAAACAAATTCCAATGATATTTTAGTCTTTATCCTGTCCACGATACAGCCTTTTCATAAATATTTAGCCATGCCGCTGTAACTAAATATGCCCTACAATTTACCTACAAACAAAGAACCCAGTGTGTGAAAGGTATGTGGATTTTTACCCTGACATGATGCTCGAACGCAAGTATAAGTTGTAAGAGACTTGTTTTTCAGTAAACTTTTCTAAAACTGAAAAGGGATGCAAGTGCCGGTGATACTTTTTGGCTAGGACAATACAGTATTTTCTATACACATCTTATGGAACACAATTTTCGCAACAAACCTTGACCTAAATCTGACATACAGATTAGGAATCCACAGAGCAAGCTGATAGCTAAACATTACATTCTTGAACAACACTTTGTGCCAAAATTCCCGGAAACTTGATACCAACTTCCAGATCGATGAGTTTCATAGAAAACAGGAAAATTGTTTGAATAACGATTTTCATAGAAGGTGACCAGAATAACGATTCAGGTCAGATATTTCTAAATTAAGCGAATGTTACGGCAACTATAGTTTAAAGTCGACTCCGTTTATAGTCACTCCACTTTTAGTCGGCATAACGTTCACAGTCACATAACAATTAGACCCGAATACGAAAACTTTTCAATTAAACTCCATTATGAACTAACAATTAAAGATAGTATACCAATCCTGTTTTAATTGGCTTTCAGCTCATCAAATGTGCTTTTAGTTTTTTTTTAATTGGGTAGGAAGCTCCCTGGTATGTCCTTCTAAGAAAAAATGAATATCGTCTTCCGCAGCAGTTTTATTAAAAGGCTGACAATACGGACATTTTCTATCAATCCTAGGAATAGGATTCTTCCCGTATCTACCTGTTTAGGAACAGGGTTAGTTTAGATTAATTTTACCTGTTACACACACATATTTATTAATGTGTTTTAGCAAAATTTAAAACCTTGGAAGGAGCCTTTAAAACTTTTAGTAATATTTTAGGGTTGCATACACAAATTTGCATTCACATTGTTTTTAAACTGCATGTACAAAGATTAATCATTTTTTTGCCGCAATGGCATGCATATCAGCTTGTTCTAAATTTGTTTTTAACTTTTGATCAATTTTATGGCTCGTTTTCTTATAAAATTGTTTTTAGCATAAAGAGTGTACAGTGTCTGCAACCTGAATATATTATATGTCTAGTCAATGACTATGGTGTGTTGTTGCGCCGCCCTGTTCCTTCTGTCTAAACAGACAGCGATGGGTATTTACCGGAGAACGGAGATTCCTAGTAATTCCAAGAGTTGGTAAAATAAACTGTCTACGTCATTCTTACCTGAAAGGGGAAGTCCGGGGAGATTATACTTAAAAGTCGCTGGAAAGTACGGTCTGCAGACAGAAGACGCGGTACTGAGTGGACGGCAAGAACTGCATCAGTGGCACATGATCTTCGTTGACATTTGGTCGAGACTACTTCAAAGTCAAGGTAGGTCCATAAAAGTCGCACTACCTATCTTTTTTCTTGATTCAATTTGTCATTGATTGCCTCAAGTGCACGGTCACACTATTGGTTAAATTCGCTTGAAATTTAGACCCAAATATGCAAAACTGTTCAATTAAGCTATAGCTATGTCAATGTCACTCTTCGTTTACAGTCACAAGTTTTCTGGCATCATTTAGTGCAGGGAAGCCGGAGAGGGGGGCGCGGGGGGTCAGCCGCTCCTGTTGCCCTTTGATAGAAGGGGCGGCAAAGGTAGCCTGTGCTCCAGACCCTTAACCTGAAGGGTCTGGAGCACAGGCTACGGCAAAGGGGGCCAAAGTGCCCTTTTCATAGGAGCGCTCTAAACACCGGCCGTTTGTAATTATCAAAAGACTCATATGAAACTCTGAGTGTACTGCCTTATTCGCGACAACATTTCTCAAAACTTGTAAAGAAATTTCATATGCCAAAAGTTCGTCGATTTTTAAGATATCTACAGAAGATCGAAAGAAAATGACAGTTAGAAAAGAATTGTTGGTAGTTGGGATTGGGAATTATTATTCAAATGCCCTTTTACTCAAGCCTGTCCCCCTTGCCCCTTAGACGTTCCGGTGTCCCTGATTTAGTGTACCGTGATCCGAGTAGGCGCACTCTAAAACTCTCTTATGGTGTGAATGTGCTTGAAGGTGAACTGTCTCCGTCCCCATTTCCTGCCAACAGCTCCTGTAGTATTTCATTTAGAGCAAAAGAGTTCAATACGTAAAGAAGGTACTGATGTCCTTTGTTTGCTATCGCTATGTCTAAGAGGTACGAGGGCCTGGTGCTAATTATGAGCCCCAGGGCAAATCCTCTGATCCCCCTCGTATAAGCCTGGTCCTCGCATAATTCCACCCCTCAAATAATTTCCCCCCCTCGAATAAATCTCCACCCTGGATGGAAGTTAAATTGTATTCAAAAGCCCACGCCATAACATGCCAATTTCTTGCGTTATAAAACAGAAAATACAATATTTTGGTCCATGATTACTTAACACAGTCCATGGCGAATGAAGAAACTAAAACAAACGAGACATTTACGAAAAGACCGCCGAAGACAATGGAGGTATCAATATTTTGGGCTAAAATATTTTTATGCTTTGATTCATACTTTGGTTTGAAATTTTAGAAAGAGTTATATAGTAAAATTGCAAATGCAATAAACTTGAATATATTAAAAAAGCTACAAAATGTGCTATTTGTATGGCAGGAGATGATTTTTATAAGCGCCTTTTTGAAAAGCCCCCATCTAAAAACTGCCTTAATTGACAAGCTCTCGTGGGGATAGTTCGATATTTCATAGGCCAGAATATTATCAGATTTATTGAGTATCGGTTTTGTACGCGAATTTGTACTTATTCAACCTAGCACCCGAAAGTAGTTTTTTAGGACACTGAGAAGCTATGTCTATCGAGCAAGGCCCTGGTCCTTCCTATCAATTTGACCCCACCTTGTGATTCCTACGCCTGGAGACTGGAGTTACAGATAAGGGGCAACTCTCCTCACTCTAAGTGAAAGTTTCTTCACATAATAAGGGACTCGAACAACAGATTCTTGAATTTGCGACGCTACCACGGAAGCATCATCGCATATAACGGAAATTTGGTAGAAAATTTGATATGTAAGATCAAACTAAGTGGCTTTCCATTGTTTCAAACAATAGGCTATTGTCCTCCTCTTTATGTAAACAAAGGTTTGCCCCCGCAGCTTTCTCTTGGAAAGGCTATGTACCACAGCAATCTTTGCAGAAACCGAGGACAATAGATATGATGTTCAAAGATCAACCCGTCTGGGGATCCCCGTTTGAGAACAATACAAAAGGCAGACAGCAAACGAGAGAGTTGGGTCACTGAAAAAACGAGCCCGACATTTCTACTGGTCAGGAATTGGACGCCAGAATATCGTTGCTTGGTGAAGCAGTTGATAATAGCATTGATAAATTGAAGGAGGCATAAATAGGGCAGTCTTCCTTTCTATTAACTAAAAAAGAGCAGGAACAAGAAAAATATATCCTTCAATCATTAACTTTGCAAGTACCGTAAATCCTCGAATAAGCCCCCGGGGGCTTTTTTTGCAAAAATGAATTTTTGAGTGGGGGCTTATTCGAGAGGAGGGGGGCTTATTTCAAAGTTTAGTATTTTCCTCAAAGGTCAACATAAAAACGACGTAATTTTTCTAACAAATCTAACAAAGAACTAGAAATAAAAACGACGTAATTTTTCTAACAAATCTAACAAAGAACTAGCAAATATTATAAAGTTTTCATCGTAAGAGTAAAGGCTACTGATCATTTCAATCTTTGGGAACATCCTGGCAAATGACCAAAATTGCGTTTCCGGAAGCATGAAAAATGCAAGGTCAGCAAAATTTCGAATTTCGAATTTTTCAAATTTGACGATACTATCGGAAAGAGCTTGCAAAGCTGGGCAAAAGATATAAAAGAACAATGTGATCTGACCTATAACCAAAAAGTTATGGCTGTTGAAACTTTTCGTTTTGTCAAACAACTTGCTTTCTGACATTTCATTATAGTACAGACGCAGGGCAGTAAAATTGTGCATGTTACGATAATGGCATGAAGTTTGATAAAAGTAAACAATCCGATATGCTGAGTAAGATGAAATACATATCAAGCTTCAAAATGCCCCCAAAAGCTATTTTTAGACTGGGGTACTGGTACCCAGTCCTCTTTTAGGTATAGAACTACAACATTCTAACTTTGCAAGTTATAAAACTGAAACATTTTTTTCTGGCGTTACTTGACGTGCTGAATAGAATGAGATGCAAAACAGCTATAAAGATTCCACAAAATCTTTAGACAACTTTACTTGTACCCAGTCCTCGACAAAACGAAAACGAAATATCAAAACGTTTTAAACGAATACAATAAATGCTTCTGAAATGTGTTTTAAGCTAATTTTCTGCTCACTTCACTCGCCTTATATTTCCGTTTAACCCAGGGCCGCGGAGAGGATTTTTGAGCCCCGGGTCAAAACGAAAGATAAAAAGCAATGCACGCCGAAAGCGACTGTTCTAAGGGGTCTGGGGGAAATTTTTGAGAAGATGGTTGCTGAAATTGGGGCTTGTTTGATTGCTGAAATTGCGATGGTGGCTATAACTTCTTTGATCATTTCAATATGGTTTAATCATTACTAGTATACTATCGTCACAATGCAGGCACATTTCTTATCTATTAAATATGCATTTCTTTACATTTAAAAAATCTTTAAATTTGAAAAACATTTCAATTTTAAATTTGATTAAACAGACATGCTGCACCAAATGGATTTTCGCCATTCAAATAATTTGAAACATTTAACACAAAGCCATCACAATGCAACCTTTCAATGTAAAAAGAAAAACTAGTTGATTTGATCTTAGGGAAGCTCGTGTAGATTAAGGGCTAGATGTCTCAAAAATTAAGACCAAGGGAAGCCAGCCAAGTTTATTTTTATCTTGAAGTGAAATCGAGGAAAATGCCTTAGGAGAATTCAAGATTAATTTCGGCATTGTTATTTTTGAGAGTGTTACAGCAAAGATAATTAGGCGATTCATGTCAATTGGCGAGATATTGGAGGGGTTCAGTATTCTTTGATTCTACACAAGGTTCAACCTAGCAAAAAGGTGCCAAATTCTGCACAGCATAAAGAATGACATATCTCCTAACGTCACTGAGGAGTCACTTTTTCTACGGAGCATCAACCATTGCAGCTGTTGAACTACCCTGGGTACCAGACTCTCTATTTTCTTTTATATATAGTGAGTCTGGTACCCAGGGTACTGTTGAACAAGCTTCAGCATTTGAATTTAAAACGCTTATTTTCCAATGTTTTCTTTGCATTAAAGTTGTTTCTGACTTTGCCCGCTACTGTTGCAACAGCTGAAATATCGTTCAAATTGTCTATAAAAAACAAACTTTCGAAAAACTTGACTATAGCTCCATAACTGACCCTTTTATAGGTGCAAAGACTTGGGAATTGTTTGTTAACTAACTAAAAAATCACCTAAACCTATTAGCTCTGTTTCACAAACATAACGGGGTTAATACTGTTGATGCTTCTACCTTATTTCTTTGAAAGGCTTTTCCCATTATTGTTACTATTTTTGTGAAAGGTTTTGATAATGGAGAGGCTGAATTGCTAATGCTTAATGGTGTAGTTAAGTTATTATCTATGGACACTTAAAGTCATGGGCCTCCGGGTCAGTGACTCCCCTGACCCCCCTCTCCCCAGCATTGGTTTTACCCCTTTTTCTCCACCATATAACGCGTGCCGATTTCCGCTATACTAATCCTTTGCTATGTTACCGCTTAACGGACCAGCCCGCTTCCATATAATCAGTCCCTTAGTTGAAGATCAGAGGCAAATAGACAAGACGTCTTTTTCTCTGTGTTGCCATCTTCGGACACCGAACACGCCACATTTCATTGTAACAAAAGTAGAAAAGTATATAAGACGAGTCACAATTAATACTGGATGAAAATGAGATAAATGAGATGAAAATGTGATTGGTATATACGGAAGTTTTTTTTATTTAAAAGAAGAAGGAAACGTTAAATTTCAGCGCTGTTTATATACCGATAGGCTGCCGGTTTACAAAATGAAAAGAACAAAGAAAGTACTAAAACATAATGTTTTTAATTAGCGATGCTAGACATGTTTCTAGTATCAAGGTCACCCATTTCACCAATAGGGACAACATGTTGACGAGACCTAGAACCTCTAATACAAATTACTGCAGTTCTGAGTAAAAAAACTAAGCTTTCTTTTGATCCAGGCAGAAGTTTCACTAAAATTTTGGTGATGTTTTTCAGCAATTAGTTCCGACACACGTTGGAAAAATTTCCTTGTTTCAATGCTCATACCACCATTGCATGAGAAAATCAATGGGGTAAAAGTTCCGTTTTATTGATTCATTCTGCTAATTTGTATGATATTCAGTCCTGTTTACTTGATGGATAGTATGACTTGATGGATAGTCAGTCCTGTTTAAACACTGTCGTTTCTAAAAGACCGAAAAATCCAAGAGCAGGCTGAACTCCATAAGAACAAGCCATATGGCCCCCATTAGGGAAAGGCCAGAGAAGTCTGATGGCGTTGGTGCTGTTACAGCCAACAGGTGTTTTGCGAGCAAAAAGTGTGAATTGGTCTTATGGCTCCATGAATACCAAAACCAACCCCCTTTCTTATCCCTGCATCTGATATGGGGACATCATTATTGTCCTTTCAATTGTCATGTAATCGTTATTGTCATTGTCATTTCGATTGTCTTTTTAATTGCCATCCTCGTTGTAATTGTCATCGTTGTCCCCATTGTCATCTTCCTTGTCCTTTTCGTTATCAAAGCACAAAGCACACACTAAATTTTTTAAAAAGCTTGAGATGGGCACAACCTGACCCTGGGTTTCTTATGATTTGATTTGTCATTTCTTCCTGCAAAAACTCACGACTTCATGTTTATCGTTATGTTTTAGAATTTTGACTTGACTGATTTTTGCGACAATGGAAAGTTCAAAAATCACTAGAGCAGCTCTAGGACGTTTCGCCAAACTTGGTGATCTATATGACGCAAGGAGAGATGAATTTCTTAGCATCAGTGGGTTCAGAGACTCTCTGACAGATGATGACATATATGAAGAGGAAGCCAACAGCGTGGACGTTGATTTTATTGTCACCGATTCACTGAAAGAGAAGTTTGATAAACTTGACATCAATGCAGACCTTAGTTTGAGTATCCTTGCCGGGCTGGTGAAGTTGAAGGGATCAGCCTCGTACCTTCATGATCAGAAGAGCAGTTCAAGGTCTGCAAGGATGACGCTGACTTACTCGGTGCGTACAAAACATCAAGAAGTCGATGGAATAAAAGCTAAGATAGACAAGGACGCACTGGATTCAGATGATGCTACACACATCGTCGTTGGCATAGACTGGGGAGCGAAATGCAATGTTACCTGTGAATATGAAAAGTCAGATAACGAGGACGAAACAAAAGTTCAGGGGCAGCTCCGTGCTGAGATCGAGAAATTGAAGAGTGGGCTTTCTGTTGAAGGTGGAGCAAGTGTTGATTTTTCACAGCAAGGTAGAGAAGAAGGTACCAAATTCTCCTACCATTGTAAATGTGATGTCAGTGATTTGAGTAAAGACATTCCTTCTACATTTGAAGGAGCGATGACAGTTGCAACAAAACTACCATCGGCGGTGAAGATGACTAACGATGGCAAGGGAATTCCCATCTCCTACACCATGCTATCACTTGCAACTGTGCGTAAAATGTGTAAAATGGAGCAAAGGGTTGATGTCTTATGCAAGCAAATACAGGAAGATGCCATCAAGCGATGTTTCCAAACAATGGAGAAAGTCGATGAAACACGTCAAAAATTGTATGACTTGGTTAAGGACCTGGGTGACAATCAAGCGTCAATCAGTCGCACAGACCTCAACAGGGCACAGGATTTGCAGAACAACTTCGAGGTTTCCGAATCTCAGTTCAAATGCAAGCTGCTGGAAGCACTTGTAGAGGTGCGTTCTGGTAAGAAGGATGTTTCAGCACTCACTGAAGCTCAGGCGAGCTTTCTTAATGGAGAATTCTCCCCAGGAAAAGTCAGCCAGGAGATTAGCAAGTTTGATGAAGTGATTGGCAAGCTGAAGCTAATCCGCAATCTCCAGGGCAACCATGTCTTGTACCTTGGCAGGAATGGATCATATGAACTAGCCCTTCATCAAAATTCTGACAAGAAATTATATATTCTCTACATGGTATATTCATACAAGTCTCAAAAACCTGATTCATGGCGGAAGCAAATCGATCTCTTTTTTCGACTGTTTACAGCACACAAAGAAGAAAGAGAGTACAGATTCATTGTTGTTGACTGCGAAGCTCAGTCGGGTTTGAATATTAAGGGCACAATGTACATTGAGTATTTTGAAAAAGGAATACTTTTCTGCGAGGATGTCTACGCTTTAGAGGCACAAGATCTACAGAACTGTAGCGTGAAAAGGGATATCAGCGAACCACTTCGAAGAAAGCCAAACAACAGAGTTCCCTTGGAGATAAGATGTCCAAAATCATTTGGTGGTAGATGCTCTTTAGAGCCTGTCCATTGGGTCTGCTGGAATTGTAAGGATTTTATTGAATGTGGACTTGACAAAGACAGGTACATGTATTGCAAATGCGGTGGTGGCATCTACTCTGGAGCATCTTTCCGATGTACTGATGTCAAGCATGGCCTGTCATTTGTGCCATTCGAGAAAGGTCTTCTGGAGCAAGTCTTGAATGAGCTACGGATGGTAAAAGAAACCAACATTGTTATTCTCGGAGAGACTGGTGTTGGGAAATCAACTTGGATCAATGCTTTAGCAAACTATTTGGCATTCCCCACGCTTAACGATGCGAAGGAGGCTGATGATATCAAAGTTCTGATACCATCACAGTTTTCATACACATCTGAGACAGGAGCAATGCAGATGATAGCTGTTGGTGAAAAAAGCGGCAACGAAGTGTTGAAGGCAGGGCAGTCAGCCACTCAAGGCCCAAAAGCGTACAAGTTCAACGTTGGAAAGCACGTGATCAGATTGATTGATACCCCCGGTATTGGTGATGTTCGTGGTCTCGAACAGGATGAGAAGAACTTCGAGAATATCCTCGCCCATTTATCATACTATGAGGAAATTCATGGGATCTGCATACTTTTGAAACCTAATGATTCTAGGCTGACTGTAACTTTCAGGTTTTGCATAACGGAACTCTTGACACATCTGCACAAGTCAGCTTCGTCTAATATCATTTTTTGTTTTACAAATGCAAGAAGCACTTTCTACAGGCCTGGAGATACGTTGCCGATTCTGCAGAAACTAATAGCCGAATACAAAGATGCAGTAGTCAGTGTAACACCTAGGAACCAATTCTGTTTTGATAACGAAGCCTTCAGGTTTCTTGCTTGTATGAAAAATGGTGTACAATTCACCCAACAAGACATTGATACCTACTCTTCAAGTTGGGACAGAGCTGTATCTGAAACCGAACGACTGTTTCAGCACATTTCAGAATTAAAGCCACATTCAGTGCAACATACTGTCAGTTTGAACAATGCAAGGCGAATAATTCTAGAGTTGAGTAAGCCATTGGCGGAAACTGCAGCGAACATACAGAGAAATATTGAGGCTGCGGACAGGAAAACCAAAGAACTTCAGGCATCTAATAAAACAGCTAGTGAACTACAAGGCCAACTTTACTTGGACGGGATCGATCTTGAGCCTGTTGCGCTGGATTTCCCAAGAACCGTTTGCACTGACTCGTCATGCGTCGACTACGTCCAGGTATTTTTACTCACTCCAAATTTATAAAATTCGATCTTATGCTATCTAAAGCTTTTTTGGCTCCATAACAATTGGATTTTTTAATGTGCTAGCCAGTTTGTGACCAACCTTTCTACAAATTAATGTTGTTCAGTGCGCAAGATACTCTTACCCGAGGCTCGGCATATGTTATAATTTATTTTGTTATATTTCTATGAAATTATTAGGAAGCCCATCAAAAAAGCTTTTACTCCTTTTTCTACTATTCTTCAAATCAATAGATCTTAAAATGTTTTGAAAAATATCTAATATTCCAGTTGAATCTTGTTTTTCTTACTGTGATCGTCATCCAACATTTTCCAGGTTGCCGGTAACATACAGAAAACGGTATATCGCCAGCAATGCCATGCGCACTGTTACTTATCTGGTGTGCCAGTAGAAAGCGTAAACAACACAAGGCTTCAGGACTGTGCAGCGATGGGTTTTGCACCGAATTACACATGTCGACAGTGTAATCATTCGTGGAGAGTTCATATGCACATGACATACGATTTAGAGAAGAAGACAGTGAGAGTATTCGACAAGAACAAAAATGCTCTACTTACCAAAGAACAAGATCATGCAACGAAGCTGCAGAATTTCATCGACGTGGTGAAGGCTTATAGCAACGAGCTAAGAGAGGAACAAAAAACAATCACAAACATCTGTGCTCAGTTTGGTTGTTATTTGAAGAAGAATGCAATAACCCCTTTCAACGATGAAATTGATGCTCACTTAGATATGCTGATCAAACAGGAGCAAAACAAGCCTGATGGAAGCCAGGAGACAATCAACAACCTACAACAAATGAAGCAAAAGTACGAACAACAGAAAATGATTATTTACAATGCTATGGAACATCCTGGTACAGAAAATGTCGACTTCATATCTGATCCCGGCAACGTCGAAGAGCTGAAGCAGAAATTGTTTAAGCTGAAGCACAATGGGGCAACCCTGAAAGCTATTTTTGAAAAGATCCAGAAAGTCCGGTCAGAGTACCATTACAACGAGATGCAGGTCGCACCAATTAGAGTCAAAAGGGGCAGAGAAGAGAAAGGCTCGAAGGCAGGGTTGCTAAGCGGCCTGCAATCAGTTTTCAAGAGGGCAGGTCTTTGGGTTCGACAGCTTCCAAGAGCCACAGTGCAAACGACTGGACCATGATTTGAAGAATCATTATCTCAATTACACTTTTGTTATGCTTGATTAAAGGACATGTTGTCATGTAGTTCGAACTTGAAGAGGTACTATAGCGTTATGCTATGATTTATAGTACTCCATAGTTAATATAGATGCAAAATAATTACATCGATAAGTTTGCAAATGTTTCGCACTACAGTCAATGGCAAAATTTGTAGAAGGACGGTAGAGTCTCACAATTCTGAAGGCAGAGTAGCCTGGTAACGACAAAATTTTCAGGAGAGCCACAAGTTCTAGACGTTTCCTTATAAGAACCATAAGGTTGTATAAAGTGGCGGATCTCTTTGAAAAATATTACACTTGAACAAAACTGTTACTTTTGTGTTGATTATTTAACTTCTTTTGAGCTTGTTTGTAACCTTACTAAACAAAATTTTACGTCATAATAGCGGCGTTTTACTATGGTTCTAGGACTCCAAAGAGGATTGCCTTATGGGGTAATTTGCCCTTAGCCCCTAATAAACCCACAGGTTGCCTAAGATGAATTTACATAATGTTACAGTCACTGTACCCCTCTCATACAGTATAAGTAGCCCAATTTTATTCTGTTGGATTTAAGAAGCTGAATTGTTATCCAAGAAGCATTATATGTGCTCTGCTGATTATTATTAAAACTTTTTATTGATTATCATTTAATTTCTAGCTTGCTGTTGCTATTCGTAGAAAAATGAAGCCCTTTTCTTGTGTTTGTTCTTAAAATGCACTTGAATAGTCCTGTAACCTGATTATTTAAAACAGGAGGAGGTGCTTGGTCTGCGATTATGTAGAAGCAAAATCAGAAGGAAATGGTTTGCTTCCTGGACAAACAGTAAACCTTTCATGATATTCAAAGTAGACGGAGTTCTAAACGCTCTGGATGATAAACCGCGGAAAAGAAGAAGCTTCAAAGCTAAAAATGGGCAGGATTTCAAACACTTCTAATGTAAATTGCCATGTTGCTCAGGTCTTTAGGTATTAAATTCTGTTTCACTACTTCTTAGCTTAGGAGTTTTAAGAGAAATGAATGCAAAGTTAATAAAAAGCATAAGATTAAGATGTTATCGACAGCCATATTTCTTGATGCGTTTGCGTCACTTACAAAAGTTGATGGTCTCTTGATGACAGCCGTAAAGTAATGATTATATGTGCTGCGAGTGGATCAAAAATTCCTTGGGTTCCGGACCCGGGGGGAGGGGGTAACTTTAATAGGCTGAGGATGGGGTTGTGCCATTTTGAAATATGACAACATACCCTGAAATTTAAAAATTTCCAAAAATCCTACCCCAAATTTCTGATACAATATGAAAACTATACCTTTAATTCAAATTCAAATTTGCAAAAAAAAAACAACAACTCAGCCAAGTAAACGAGACCATGTTATCTTTCTTTTGAAAATGATATCCCAAAATTAAGGGTCATGCTATAAATTAATCCCAAAATTTATAAATGTGTTTGATTTCCCAAAACCGATATCGAAAAATTTATTTTTTATTTGAAAAAAAGTTATCCCTAACATACGGCACATCCCGTACCAGTGTTGGTGGAAGTAAGCCCCTCCCCCGGTTCTGCATACATATGCTTCGCTCTTTTCATTTTTCACAAATAGCTAAAGAAAAGTGTTTGCGGAGAGAGATGAAGTTCCCCATATTTAGGGACATTTGCAAGTTGCCAGAGTGGTAAAAGCTTCGATTCATCGATTCTTTGATTTTCGATGAAGATGGGAGGGAGCTAGCCCTTGGTGATAAGCCCTAAAATGTAGTATGGCTATGATGCACACAGTTGAGGTGTAAATGGAAGCCGTAAATAGGTGATAAATTTTATAAATGAAATGTTTGGTAGGTGCATAGTTTTTGTAGTTTTTCTGTGGAAGCCCAGAGACATCGATTTCTATCGATCAAATAATCGCATCAACCTTGTCTGACGATAACACTACACAAAAAAATCCAAAAGATGCAAAGAGGAAAAATGTGATAGACAGTGCTAGAGATCTACGTGTTACCCATTGTATCTTAAGATTAATTTGACAAAACAAGCTTTTCTCGGCACAAGGACAAATGAATACTTTGATTAAGGAATACATTCACTCTCCTAAAGAAGTCTTATGGCTATGTTTTTCTCTGCCATTTTTCCTACCCTCATTTAACGTTAGCAACCTGGCAACATTTCTAAATCTGCACACAAAGTGTTCCAAAGCACTTATTTATTGTATTTTATACTTCAACCCCAATCATTTAGCACCGGTTTTTGTCCCCTGAAAACGGAGGCGACTAGTGACTTTCTTGATTTTCAACTCTCGGCCCCATAAATTGAAGGCTGTTGCAGCCTTTCTCGTAACAGTCTATTGGCAGACGACCCCGCCCAAAATTTCAAAAGCGCAGCGACGTAAAACTTTCTGGTTTTATGCACTATGGAGGAGGCTATTGTGTTGCAGCTGTTTAGGGAGGGGTTTTCTGTCTAAAACAGTTTTTTTGGAACACAGTAATTTTCCTTCATCTGATCAATGTACGAGAAGCGATAAACACGGAGTAATTTACTTGAAAATATTTCGCTGCTTTTTTGCCTTAAACAATCACTGCTTTATTGTGATTTGTTGTAATGTTGTGATTTATGCAGATATTGAAATAGCATTGCATAAATTAGAATAATTAGTTAACTTGATAAGTCATGGAGAACCAAGGCTGGAGATTCTTTTTTACCTTTCTTACTCAAGACTTTTTTAGCTTCGATTCAGAACATAATAGGTTTTACATTGGAATTGAGACTTAGGGCAGGCAGAGAAAATGTCCTCTGAAAAGTTGGGGGAATAATTTAAGAACGTTGGGAGGAATTGAGAACACGGTCATAAAGCAACGAACAGCTGACAAAAAGAAGATGTTATAAAATAAATATCCTTAAAAATCTTTACTGTTAGAAGATGTTACTTTGATTCTACTTCTATATTTGTGAAATGCAAACTTGAATGATGATGACTAGCTGATAGATCCTTTTTTCAGAATGACGTGAGCAAATTGCTGGAAGGTTTTCTCCATTAACGACTTAGAAGTGATCAACGAGCTATCCATGAATCCAATATGGCCGCCATATTCTGTCAGCAACAAAGATATAGACGGATTTTTGCATATAAGCTCTTTAGGAATGGCTAAAATTCAAATGGCAGTTTTAAGAAGAAATGGCGGAAGAAAAATAAAAAAAGGAAAGTTTCAACTGACATTTACCCCCACCCCCCTCCCATCCAATCAAAACATCCATGCTACACAGCCCAATCAAATGATTATTTTATTTATCACAAAATGTAAGAAGGGGGAGTTTTTACAAATAACACACAACCACGCTCTTTATAGATCGCTCAGGAAAAAAGCGACCATATTTGTCTTGGGTGGCAGTTGAAACCCTTAACAGATCTTGTCAGATGTTTTGATTTTTTGAGACATTTTATTGCTTATTGATTAAGAATTTCAAACATTTGCTGGTACATTTCATTTGTGCGAATTTGTTTCCTTCTCTGCTTAAAAACTTTTGGAAAACTGCCCTTTTTAAAAACGAAGGTTTTTTGAAACAGTGCATCTTTTTGTGACAAGGCGCCCCTTCCCTCCTGACATCCCTACACGACTACCAATGAAAACAATGAAAACGAATTTTAATATGTACTTACTTTCCTCCGGAGCAAATGGGTCATCTGCAGAGTTCAAGAACATTGTCGGAATTCTGATTTTTGCTAAAAGATGCTCCGAGTCAAGCGTCGCTTCATCGTAGTATTCTTTGTGATTTTCATAGCCAAACATTTTACTCGTCAGCCTATCGTCGAATTCTCTTATAGTCTTCGACTAAGAAAATATATACTAAGATTAGACCCCTGTGTATCAAGCCCGACGCAGACCATCCAGACGCGAAATTTTCTGACAAGGGAGCCTTCTTTAGAAAAAGCGAAGGACCCGGGCAAATTTCTATTTCCCTTTGAAGACTTTGTCCCCGGATCAGTCGTAAGCTCCCTTTTTGGCTCGGCATAACAGTACGGGAATTCTCTAGACTGGTAAACAAATTTACCTATATGATAACAACATGCAACATGATTACAAGTTGAAACACGACGGTGTCAGTCTAAGAAATACTTTGTCTGTCCCCTAAAAAAGGTGTTTCACAGGTGTGTTAAATTTGCAAGACATGGGCCTGTAATCTACGTTACAATTTGCAAATATAATGCGATTCATTAGTACAATTTGGAGGAGCCCCAGATCTCTGTCACTAGACAATATACAATGAGCATAATCAGCGATATGATCTAAAGCTTATATTTTACACAGATATCTTAATGTGCTGGAAGGGCAAGACATGTTTTGTGGATTGCGTAGATAGAAACTGCGAAAATCTTCTGTGGCAGGCTGATTAACAAGTCTCAGAACTTTAACATCTTCAAAACCCACTTGACTGGCTTATCATTCGAACGAAAAATATAGTTGCTAACTTTTTCAACATGCATACCCTTACAATGAGTATAAGCATATACTCTCCAGTTCAGAATAAACGTCTCTCGCCGCTTATTGATTTTGAGAAAAAATCCAATTCCACACCTATTACATACCTACCCCTTTAATAATTATTTAGAAATGGCAAAATGTATACTACAATGTGGTACCCAATCTATTGCGGATTGTAGAGTAAGCTGTTAATAGGCATTAAAAAGGCTGAGACGAGTGTACCGCGATACACAGTGGGGCTTTGTTAAATACAGTATTCGAATTACCTTGAACACGTGGTCAAGTGAAAAGGGTAGATCATTCATGTGCTGCTCATAAACGTGAAGGTTTCTGCAAAAAAATGACACGTTACAGACGGAAATCATCTCATTTTGATGAGATGGCAGGCAAGAAAGTGTAAAGGGTTACTTCTCTAGTAGAAAAGCAGGCTGTATTGACGCTACAACAATTACTGTAGTTGTTCCTTATTAAAAACTCTTATAAAAGTAACATTGTCTTAACAAAGCTCTTGTATAAGTAACATTGTTTTACAAAACTCTTGGTTCAAAGATTAGCAGTAGGCTGCTAAAATTGGCTTTATAGCTGTTATCTTTTTTAACTTTTCATCAATTTCGAAAATGCACTATTGATTTGAAAAGTTTAAGGACCTCAAAAAAGCAAAGAATATAATTGCCCATATCTAGACATTGACAAATTAAACTGCCAAATTCTAAATAAAATCAAAATTCTAAAATCAACATATAGAAGCAAAGAAAAGCTACTCGCACCTCTGAATGATCGTTTTGAGATGTTTAGTTAGATATCGATTGTACAGCAACCAATTCAAAGGCTTCTCAAGAGAATCCAAAGATTTATAGCAGTTCCACTGAACAGATATGAGAAATGCTCCAATCATTTGCTTTTGATTCTTACTAAGTTCTGAAACATAGTGCGTCATTATGCACCTAAGAAAGAACACATACTTTCAAATATATAGTGGAATGTTTTCTTCCAGCTACTTAATAATTTCCTTTACGGGACGGCGCCTTGCAGTCTACATTGAGAAACGTAAAGTAATAAAAAATGCTTAATTACCATTCTCAGAAAACATACCTTAATGAAATCCTAAAAATAAAATTTGTCTTAAAAATTATGTACGCCGTTTGGAAAGACTGGTACACCCCTCCAATCATCCACCTCTGTTCCACAAAGATAGCCTAGTTTCACAAATAGAATCCAGGCTTGCAAATGTCTATGCAGGGATTTTGTTGTTTGTCTTATTACCACTTAATTATTTATTTTTTTGCTAAGTATATACGAATAACGAAATATCGTAGAGATTTATCGAAACATCAAAGTTGTGAAGGAAAAATGTGCGCGCCATAAAAAGATAACCCGCGTGCTACTTGGTGTAAAACAGAGGGATTGAATTCAAAGTTTCAATATACTGGTCAAATGAAAAATAGTCTACATTTCACTTAAATTTGTCATTTCAATATGAGCATTGCGATACGACGTTTAGACTTTCGAGATTAGTGAGAGCAATATACTGAATATGGTAATGGTTGATGCCAAAAAAAAATTCAAGAGATAGGATAATACACTTCCCCTAGAATGGCTACATCTCTAGTGACATCTCTTACAAGTTTCTGATAATTGATAAATATGGAGGTTGGGGTGGGGTTGGGTAGAATATCAGGTTTTTCAAAATGTCCACAGTTTTGAAAAACATTCAATCCTTTTTTGAATATTTTTTCTGACCTAAAGAATATACTCTTATATTTTCCAGTTTTCATGCTGGCATCATAACGTCAAACCATGGCACAAGAGATACATGGCTTGTCAACTTGGAGGCTGAATATTCCTCTGCATATTATTGAATTGTGGCTATAGCTCATCATTGCGTGTACGTTCACATCATAGTTTGAATTGACTACTAATTCTTCTTAAATGACGAAATTGGTTAAAGAAGCAAACATACCCTCCGAAAGATATTCCCATACCAATGACGGGTGACTTTGGAAACATTGACTCTAAATATTTCATCACCAGGCGTAGGTCGTCAGTATTATTGCCACTAAACATTCTAGGTGTCTGAAAACATTGATTGAATGAAAACATTACATGCAGCCTCAAAAATTGCTAAAGATTGGACGAGGGATTGATTTGAAAACTCAGCAATACTTCAAACCTGTCTGACAACCTGTAAAATGTATTGAAAACTGTTTGATATTAGAAGCTTTTGCACGTAACGAAGCAAACAGCAATTTATAATTAACATGGTTGCAGATTCATGGTAGAAAATAGGTATCCTTGTTGAATGTATAAAGATGATACAAGAGACTCAAACATGACTTTCAAGAATTTTCTACGAAAAAAAGGAATAGAGTACTTCAAAATTATGAAGAATAACAAGATTTTAGATACCTTGAGAGTCCAATTCTTTCCAGATCCACGATTTGTCATTACTAGCGATCTGAAGGAACAGAAGCTAAAAGTTTACAGCAATAGTAACAGAAACAAATATACATTCTAATGTATAGTTTTTGTCCATTTATATCATTGAACATCTTGCATAACACACTTGCATGTACTGACCCTTACACATGCCTTTACCCATGTATCTGATGTATTTTCATATGAGATAAAACAAGAAAATATTTTTATCAACTTTGAAATTCAAACACTGGAAAACTAGATTACTAGATGTCAGACACAAAGTACTTGAGTATGCTATGTTTTCGCTATTTCGCACCATCTTCAAACTTTGTGGTACCAAAACATTATTTGCTTATATAATTTTGATATTTTAGATGAAAAAAAATATCTATTTGAAATTCATCTTTAAACCTAAAAAAGGAAACGGACTACTGAATTTTATTTATAATTTCATGAAAAATAAATATAAATATAAACATCTGGTTGTACGTGAGCAATGCTATAACATGCAAGTTACCGCCATTGAAGGTTTTCTAAAAGCATGTCTGAAAGTTTCCTTGTATAATATACCTCGAAAAAATCTATAATTAAAACATATCATCTACCTCATTCCCATTTCTTTGGCAGCTAAAACGAGGTTTCGGCAATAGCTTTCATCGCTGCAACCTAAACATAAAAAATTGACAGAGTAAGAAACAGACTAATAAATTTACATGTAATGCAGATGATATACTTTAATAAACTGGCTGCTTCCTTTTAGAAATTGAAGCGATTAAAAAATACATTTAAGATGCTTAACATTCTTTATAAGGTTTCAAGCTGATCGTTTCATTTTCTAACGGAGATCTTCACGTTTCGAAAGTAAAGAGAGTAAACAAAATCCATTGAAAGCATGAGACCTAGAGAGGAGCCTTGAAAAACTACAAAATTGAACTGCCTATTAAGGATCAAAGATACTGGAATAATGTAGGGGTCGATTCTGTGCAGAGATTTTAGCAAAGTTCTGATCGTTAACATCGCATTCCAAATGCTTTGAGTTATTATGATCGAAAATTGATCGGGTTGTTTGACAAGTTGTTTTTGTTGCTGTTGTTGTTGTCATGAATACTGCTGTAACTAATGAACGCCGCAAATACTGGAACTTCCGGAGACAAACAAACCGAAACGTGATCGATCTCCTTATTACATTGCTTTCCACAGAAAATCCAAGTGAGAGAACAGTAGTTGAAATGAGAGGACAGTAGATGACTGTGGAGAGCAAGGGCTCATTCTTGCAACACTGCCCACTCAACCCATGTCTAATTATTTTCAGATTTTAAAAATGCATGTAAACTTTCTACTTTCTTCTAGTGGCTTGCAACTTTTCGTGAACAAGGTGATGCTACTCGCAGAAGAAGGCCATTGATTCTTCTTCTGAACCCCCTTAAAAACGGTAAGGGTTTTATTTATGCCCAAAAATAAATGGTCCAAATGACAAGAGAACGCCACCTTAAGTCTTGTGATTAATAATGGTCAAATACTCTGAGAACAATCGTACCCTTATTTGCTAACAGGTTTTGTTTGGTAACCTGGAACAAATATTCATTCTATATAATTAATGGAAAGAAAGTTCTCAGTTACAATATTATCTGATAAAATCTTCCACACAACAACGCTGCTGCCCGCTGCTACAATACCACGAGATTTACTTATGATATCTCAAGCTCACGCCATATCTTCAAGTTTATCATAGAAAAAGTCGTGAAAGAAGCAATTAAAATGGCAGAGTTTTGTGTTTGTAGCGTTGCAGAACAGTTACAGCCAGGAAAAACATCTTGCAATTAATGCACCCGCAATGAGCAGCCTGTAAGGTAAATCTTTGTCCATCATGCTGTGATGAAATTTTTTACTTTATTTTTGAAAATTAGACAAATGTTGAGATTGTTCGTGATAGACTTCAATTTTCCCCTAAAGCCATGTCTAAATATTGCAATGTATCCCTTGGCTTCAATTTTGAATTACTTTTGCAAATATAAACTTCTTATTACCTGTCATTCCTGGTACAATGACAAGAGTTGGCCTCGTTGTGATGTCAGGATGTATGCTATTGGAATCATCATTGTCCACCCAATCCAGGCACAATTTTTCCCCATCTGGAGTTTCGATATATTCCCTGTTAAGTAGCAAAACTTTGAATGACGAAAAGGGAAGAAAAGTCACAGCTATAGATGCAAAGTAATGTCTGTAATGGTGCTATTTCAAAATACGGCTAACAATGTGAACAGCCATGGGGAACCTTTCAACGTATGCTTTTCTAAATTGAACAAATATTTTCCATTAACCTTCGACTGCAAGAAGAAAGGGATAAGACAAAAAGCAAAATTTTTGTGTAAAGAGAATTAACCCTTTTCTGTTAGTTCTCCCTCTTCCCTGGTATTTAGTCAGACGTCTTTATTTATCCTGATGATTCCGTGATAGTTGATAAAGACTTCATGGAAACATGATTTGACATTGTTATTAAATGCTTGATATATAATATGCATTGTTATTGAATGCTCCAAAAATAATTGAAGATTGTGAAAAAGGTGATGACTATGCAAATGTTCCAAATTTTATTTAAGTGCAAGAGGATTCTATTTGTTCTCTAAGTTATTGCATTGTCCATTTGCAATTTGAAACTATACTTTGTTGAACTTAACGTTCCGTTTTGCATAAAATACTAATTTCAAGCTAGGTGAGTTTTGCCATTTTTTCATCATCAAATTTTTTGTTTTCTAAATATAGGATTCCGGATTGCGTATTCCGGATTCCGTATTCTGTGTTTCGAAGGTAGCCAAATTTCAAGAAGCACGATTGATTAGCTGATTCAATCCGTTCTGTTTTGTTAACGGGAGAGCAAATTTTTAAAAACGCATCTTATCATATGTCTAGAGGAAATTGACGGAGAACAGTACATTACTACACATTCTCTCGAATTATTGTTATTTTGACACATCTCATGCTGTTTTTAGACCCATATTGTACAAAACGCGCACGAATCTGGGGATATACCTATCTGGGGATGAAAAATATTAGCAGTGGTATCCCTGTGGTCGTTTGGTATCCCCATGGCCGTGAAATCTAGGGATGAAAAGTACTGCCTAGGCCAACTAGCAACATTGGAGACAAAGTGGTAGAAAAGTGACATTTATCTAGTAGAAATTGATGGAGAATTGCATATTACTACACATTTTATCGAGCTATTGTCATTTTGACACATTTCAAGCTGTTTTTAGGCCCATATTATACAAAACGCGAATCTGGGGATGAATCTGGGGATGGAAAATATGCATGCCTAGGCCCGCTAAAAACATCAAAAAATAAATTGGCAAGGAAAAGATTTTTTTCGAGTGGAAATTGAAAGGAAACGCTGGAAATAACATATTTTCTTACTAATCATTGTCATTTCGACACATTTCGAGCAGTACAAGCAAGTTTTCGAATCTGGAGATGAATCTGGAGATGAATCTGGAGATGAATCTGGAGATGAATCTGGAGATGAATCTGGAGATGAATCTGGAGATGAATCTGGAGATGAATCTGGAGAAGAATCTGGAAATGAATCTGGTGCTGAATGGTACGCGGTTTCGGTACCATGCATGATCAGACACCGGCATAACATCTTTTATTATTTGGCTGCCTTGGCCAATTCAGAGACTGTGTTACATGGGTTTTTTCAAATATCCAATTAAGAAACTTTTAAGAAAATTTCACTGGTAAATGTATTCAAAAATGCCCTAAAATTAAGAAACGTTCACCGGTGAAGCTTTAGCTAGGTTTCTTATAAAAAAACGTGTATGGTTCTTATTAAGTATACAATTAAGCACAGTGATTGGCTGACAATTACCTTCTGTAAGGGACTGGTAGCTTTGCTCTAAACACTGCACAACAAACCGTCATCATGTGTGATGAAAAACACCAAAACGTTGGCCAGTAGTATTCATTCATAATCAGCATGTGTTGTTTTAGCTTGCGCCTGAATTTGCCATCGCGACAGATAAGTCTAGGCCGTCTCACAACAAACAGTAGATAATAAAACATATAAACAAAACTGAGGCCGAGACAGAAGATTTGCCAGTCAAATGAAAGTATCGCAGATGTTGCAAAGAAATGTTGAGCTTCATCCATGGTATATGCAGGATGCGATAATATCACAAAATATGCAAGCATGCATCCAACCAAATAATCAATCATCGGGGAGGTTTCTCCAAGTGCCAGTTTCTATGGTTGCAACACAGCGTGTAAACAATAGCCGATAAGTGATTGTTTGTTATCATTCAATGAGATGCTGAAACATCACGCAAATTCTTTTCGGTTTGGGTTGATTGTAAAACAAGGAACGGGGGACCTTTAGAAGGGGAACCAAATATGACACGTGCACGACTTGGAAGATATACTAGGCAGGGTAGCTTTGATATGTGATTTCAGCCTAGAACAGGCCATTTCTAAGCCTAGAACAGGCCAATAGGAAAGGCTGTAATCCAGTTGCTCTACTGCCCTAAATGGCCTTATTATAATTTATCATATACAGTACCGCGGCTTGGTTGCCCGAAAAGTCTAGCCTGTGTCTAGCGATCTCTACTTTGAAGCAAAGACCGGTTACAACTTTTTGTTTGGGGGGCCAGCCCTAATAAAAATAGTGTAACAACAGCCATATTTGATAAAATAAAAGTAGTTTATCTATGCTACTTACGATCCCCGCCCCACCCCCCGGTATCTCGATCCTTGCTTTCAAGTTAGGGGTCAGGAGCACAGGCTAAAGGAAAACAAGTAAATATTTAATTAAGCTATTTTGAATTACTATCCTACAAACTTGGAATGAGGAACGGGGAAATAGAACGAGGGAAATTCAGGGAATTAAGGGGAATATGGGGGAATGGGGGAATAAGGGGAATATGGGGGAATGGGAGAATATAGGAAAGTGTTGATGTTTTAAGTGTGATTCGAAGTGTCTAATTTTTTTCAAATCGAAGCCCATAAGAGTTGCAGCAACAAAATTTCGTAGCAATGACAAACTAGAAATTGGTGTCTATTTTATCTATCGATAATCTACGAAACAAGGCACAAACTAGGTTAACTTGAAAACTAGCCTCAAGAAAAGTTTTAAAGCAACGTCGATAATATAATACTTCACAAACTCAACAGTTATAACTACCCACCAGCAAATTTTGAATATTTTTAAAAAGCTGCAAAAGTTTGTTTTATTGGGATGAAGACCATTTCATAAAGATAAAGTTTTATTGGTTCTGATTCTTTTGGGTTTGGGTCTGGATTTTATATTATGATATGCCAGTGTTTGTATACTGAGTGCAGCCACTGTGGTGCAGCCCCTACTGCCTTGATCACATCATCAAATGGAATAACTGAATGACTTATTGTTCAAACAATGCAATTCATTGATAATATAAACAGTGGGGGCAGCTCGTACGCTAGACTTGCTCCAAGTCCATTTCCTGTTTGAGAGTGGAGTATTTGTTTTTTCAAATTCACATTTTAAATTCATTTACTCGTTTGTTTCATTTACTCTGATAAAGCCCTGATTATGCTAGGGCGAAATATTAGTTTGCGTTTTATTTAATTTATTTTGAAAATTTATCTTATTACATTGGATTCTCGTCACCGTTTTGCTTTGCTCCTGAATTTTATCTTCGAATTTATACGCATTGCAAGATTCACAGAATCCGGCGGACAGGACAGCCTATCTTGTTCTTCCTTCTTACACAGAATATCTGTTCTCCTCCTGTGGACTTCTGCGAAGGAGACGGACGGAGAGGGGAGAAGCGAAATTTCGCATAATGATTGTGCATAATGAAGGAATGGTTGTTAAAACTATAAGATATTTCTTCATGAAAAAACATGACTCTAATAGAATGCTCTCACAATTACTAGAAAGCTCTCACAGTGTTCTTACTGACAATATATTTGGTAACAATGTTTAGACAGTTATCATTAAACTACGTTTTACCATACTATGGTTTTATAGTACCTCAGCCCCATTTTAAGCTTTGAACAATTTTGAGGCTCCTGTTTTTTAACATTGCGCACATAAACATGTTTAACGAGCTTTTGCGGAGAGGTTATACCAGTACTCTTTTCGTATCGATTTAACATTTAAATGAGGCAACTAGAAAAATGTCAAGTTTATCCATGTTTTTTAGTCAACCTCAGCCAAGATTTTGAGCTCTGAATGGCTGGAAAGCCTGATGTGATGCGGCTTGTGATGACCTTCTACGAGGTACATTTGCTGACCCGCGTCTCGTGGAGAAGGAATATCCTTTATTTATTATCATATAGTGAAGTCATAGAGAGAAGATATTAGCAAAGAAGGTCACATCTTATTTTCAGTGTCTTTAGGAAGTTCCTTAACTCGAGGGCAACGCAGGGAGCCTTGGCAATGCTGGAGCAGGTGACATCTAAGCTTTGGAGCAGGGCAGGGGTGTCCAACAAACGGCCCGCGCGGGCAAATTCTGTGGGCGGCGCGTAGTCAATAAATTTTCAACAATTAGATTCTTGTGTTATGTTAATGGAGTGCCATCTCTGCTAAAAATTTTATAATTCATTGTTTGGCATTCTTTTCCATTAAAAGGCATACAGTATCACTATCAGGCATACTTTGGCAGTTTGGGGGGAGGGGCAAAAAGGGGATTACCTATTTAATACCTAAAAGAGGGATTTTATACCTATAGTTAACCAGAAAAGTAGGAGCCATGGCCCCCTGTTGCGTGGGCCCTGTACTGTAACTGTAAATATTAATCTATTTGCAGGTAAATAGAATATTTGTCGATGATTATAACCATTCATTTTCCCCGCATGTACAGTAAGATTTTTGTCTATGGCTTAACCAAAAATCAAGTAGGGCACCCCTGCCTTGGAGCAAGGGTATAACACAAGAGCTTGAGGGCCACATGCAACTACTTTGATTGGGTAGGGCCAAGAGAATCATAGCATCACTACCCTGGGCCGTTGAGATTCAGCTCAGGCCCAGGAGTGTTTCACAAAACTGGACCCCCGTAAGAAAATTTCCTGTAGCAGCCCCCTTCAGTCTCCCGGAGAACTAGGAAAATATCCTTTTTAGAAACAATTTTTGAAAAGGTTTTTAAGGATTTTTCAAATGTGCAAAAACATTTTACATGGATCAAGGGCATGTGTCCCTTTGCGATAAACATGCAGGCGTCCATACAATTAGCTGAAATAGTAGCTTTTTTGCATTGTAAATCGATCTTATTACATTTTTACGGGCCCCCGACCTTTTGCTCCTCCTAGCCCCCCTCCTTTCTCGACGCTCCCGTCACTAAATAACAAATGGTTCACGTTTTCGTTTTTTATTTCAATGCAAAGCGGTATAATTAAAATAGGAAAATATTTCTAAAGAATTCATTTTCATTACAATAGCATTTTATTTGAGTTTATCTTTTGCATGTGTTTAGGACACACAAGTGATCATTGTGAATGTACCGCCGTTTCACACACATCACAATGCATAGAAATAAGAAGCATACTACAGATAATTTGATTGTTTAAGTAATCCCTGAAGAGTTCGGGTATTCATATGGTGATTGTCTAGTCCCGAAGCATTTCGCTGGCCATTTAAATTTCCAATTGGTTGGACTACACAATAGACCTATTTCTCATCAACACGATGCAATGCCTATTGTTATTTCTGAATGGTTGGCTGACAGGAGACAGTGCCTTTGAAAGCTGTTGTTCGCTTGCCTTTAAGACCCCCTTGGTAGCTAGCCATTCTCAAAAACCCTCGTGTATTGCCAGGGGTGAACATGTTGCAGTCAAACAGCTTGTCGTGAAACTGTGCGCCGCGAAAATCGCGCTTGTAAACAAGGCTGGATCACTGAACGTGACCTAAAGCTGTTTGCAGCCCTGTCAAGCAAGTTTAAAACCCGTCAAAACGAATAAAGAGAATGACATGGTCTGAATCGAAAGTTGTCGAGATTTGTTTATTAAAAGGCATTATAAAAGAGCCTTGATGTAGTCTGACTGGAGCATCGAATGTAGTCAAAGCTCCACAAGGCAATCTTCTTGCAGATAGTGCAATCATCGATACACATTGAGAGTAATCACAGTGATCGATCATATGTTCACAGACAAGCAGATTTTCAAGCTGGCTTACTAGCAGACATCTTGAAGTCTTCTGCCAGGTATAGATAAAGATGTTGTTTACTGTTGTCGATATAAACACTTTGAATTTGTTTTCTGTTGAAGCTGTTTGTTGTATCTTTGCCATAATGATCAGGGGGTCGTCGGCATTTTTTGTACAAGCCTCCCTTCTGAATAGAAGCTGTAGATTAGCTCAACAAGTAGAAATATTTAAGAACTTGTATGGTCTTAATTATTAGCAAAACACTTGCTGAAATGCGCAGGAGCCATACACACTCTCATTCGAATCTTTGTGCGAATACACGCATTTTTATAAGGAACCACTTTATAAGGAACCGACATGTAGAAGGCCGAAATATTTAAAGAACTTGTACTACTAAAAACAAAATCCCTAAGGAACTTTTCGGTTTTAAAAGTTTTTATAACTGAAAGCAAGCATCAAGAACTAAAAAGCCGGTTCCATTCATTTGCAGCGTACTATTTTTATGGCACTTGATGTGTAGTGAAATTTAAGGAACTATTAAGGGACTTTTGGTACTAAAATTTGATGATTTGAGGCCTACGTATAAGGAACTTTTGGAACTAGGCCTTGAGGTAGGTTCCTTATAAAAAAAAGCGTGCATGGAAGGAACGCGATGCGTGCTTAAAGATGGTAACGAGATGTATCTCTGGAAAGAATCTAGCAGCAATACTATTGAGCCTAAAATATACACAATTGAAGCTAAATTGAGCGTTCTAGAAGAAGTAAGAGGGGTATTGCGCCTGCGGTGTTACGTATTATATTTGAAAATTCCTTATAGACAGGACATATAGCTTGACAATCTGACATTCAAGCTAATGTTTGCTTTCTCAACGAATTTTGGTAGTAGGGAGTTCAGGCTTTCATAATCTGCCAGGTGACTTTTTGGAAAATGCCTGGATGTCATGTGACTGATGACGTCATTTAACGGTAAAAAATCAGACAAAATCATCGTTAGCTCCTCACTGAAGGGTTACTTTTTAACGCAATTCACATATTTTGACTCGTCTCATTGCAAGCTTTCAAATGATATATATTTAAGCAAGATTTGCCGACATAAGTATTTTCATTATGACGTCATAACAAATTTTGCATGACGTCATCAAATATTTTATTGTCATAAAATGATACGTTAGCATAATTTTGTTTTAATATGACGCTGGCTGTCAGCAAAAGCTTTTCTTCCATATGTTTTTCGATTAAAATATTAGTATTTAGTTCATTTAAATTGAATTTGTGCCCACCGCAATAGCCAAAGTTCGAAACAGGTAGTAGTCACTATCTGACGAGTGAGTCACTTCTTCCTCCGAAGTCGCAAAGTCTTGCTCCCACTCTGAACCGGACAATTATTTCTCTGCATCTGCATTTGACTGTTGCTAAGTCGGAAAATATCTTCGCACTATTATAGGCTGTCCAAGATATCTTCGTACTATAGGTCTTTAGCGCTGGGTATGAAAGTGTATGATTTTCTTCATGGGTAAATTCATCTCCTGCGTCACCTTCATATTCTTGTGATGTAAAGGAAGCTCTCGGAGATGAGGAAGCTGCTTTTCTGTAAACCATTTAGACTTTAAACGGTCGAGTATGTCGTCCAAATTTCAACATCAGGCTTTTGGGACATGTCTTGCAGTAGTTGCACCTAAACAGTGTAGTCCAAATAACCTTGTTAAGTTGATACAATTTAATTCTTTTCTGATTGAGTGATTATGGATCTGCTGGAACTGCTGCAGATGATTTTTTTCAGATTTGATAAATATCTTTGTCCCTAAATAGCTTTTATATGTTGTTCCACTATATACTGCTGTTTCGCGAATGTCTTTGCTTTTGCGATAACTCCTTCGGAGAGACTTTTAATGATGACTTGTTTCTGGTTGCTTTTTTCACAGTAACCTTATCAATGTTGTGCTTATATGCAGTTGTCTCAGCCCACAATTCCATTAATACAGCAAATTTTGGAACCAAAAGTTTCATCGATGCCTCAAATCTTGACGATTTGTTTGTTATTTATGCACATAAACCACTAATTTGTGGGTTTGCACTTCTGTGTTGCATGAACAAGCAGCACACATAAATCAGTATCTTTTGCAACAGCAACTACTTTTGCATCTTTCGAGTTACCATGCAAAATATTCTGGTTTCCGCCTTTTTGTGGTTACATCTTGGAGGGACTTCTACTTGCTTTTTGAAGTCTCCGATGCTTCTCCTCCTTAAGCTACGATAAATTGAATTGTCAGGGGCCTGTGACCCTCAGCGCTTCGAAAGAATTCGGGAGCAAGTCTCATAAGATTCTCTTTTTTTCATCAATGTAAAAATACTCTTCTTACTTTGGAGTATCTTTTGCTCTCCACTTTTTATATGCACTTGCCTTGATGACTCTCTTTTGCCGTTTGCTTGCTCGTGTGCTGTTTCTAAATATTTAGCGTTGACTTTGTTTCCACTTTCATTGCTTTAGCCTCATAAGGAGGATTAGCACATCCATGAATGTTCTTGAACCAAACACTGAATGTTTCCTTGGGTTTGATGCTACGAACTCAGGCCGTCTCATCAAATCTCCATCTGGCGTTTTCTGGTGGCGTTTTTACAAAATGTTCTCACGGACTGATGACACTAGCGCTAACATGGAAGAAATATCTCGAAGAAATGAGCTATTTTGCTCGAATTGTAGGTTGTTGCTGGCAACGAAAGTTTAGTCAGAACCTTAAGCTTCATTCTGGGGCACAAAAATCCAAGAAAAGAGCGAAAGCAGTCTCAATAATGAACGAAGACCACCAAGCTTTCGTGATTGGCAAGGCTGCCTCTATCGAAAAGGCATTTTCATATCCCATCAAAACCATAACTCTAGGCTTGCAACTCCTGAAGATGTACTGCGACAAGGAGATAAAGCTGTTCTTCTTAATTTCATGTGCAAGGAGCCAAATCCATATATAAATCCACCATCAGAAAAATGCCAGATGGAGTATTTTATTTATGATAGGCCTTACTTCGCAGCAGAAGATAGCCTTATTGAAAAAAAGTCATGCACCTTCAGCACATCGGTAGGACATCTTGGATAGCCTATATTGCCAAGACATTCTTCCGATTTAGTGTAACATTCAAATGCGGATGCAGAGAAATCATTGTCCGGTTCAAAGTGGGAGCAAGTCTTTGCTACTTCGGAGGAAGAAGTGACTCACTCGTCAGATAGTAACGACTTCTTTATTTAAACTTTGGCTATTGCGGTTGGCACAAATTCAATTTAAATGAACTAAATACTAATTATTTTGATTGAAAAACATATGGAAGAAAAGCTTTTGCTGACAGCCAGCGTCATATTAAAACAAAATTATGCTAACGTATCATTTTATGACAATAAAATATTTGATGACGTCATGCAAAATTTGTTATGACGTCATAATGAAAATACTTATGTCGGCAAATCTTGCTTAAATATATATCATTTGAAAGTTTGCAATGAGACGAGTCAAAATATGTAAGTTGCGTTAAAAAATAACCCTTCAGTGAGGAGCTAACGATGATTTTGTCTGATTTTTTACCGTTAAATGACGTCATCAGTCACGTGACATCCAGGCATTTTCCAAAAAGTCACCTGGCAGATTATAAAAGCCTGAACTCCCTACTACTAGAATCCGTTGAGAAAGCAAACATTAGCTTGAATGTCAGATTGTCAGGCTATATGTCCTGTCTATTACCCTAGATTCATAGAGAAATGTCCTCGTAGAAAAGATTCATAGAGAGTGAATGAACTTGTAATCATTAAACATTTTTTAAGAATAAATGTATAAGAATATTGCGACTTAAATTAATTGATGGAATCTAAGAATAAATTAAGAATAAATGCTAGACAATTAATCTATTTGGTTTTTGAGTAGACAAGACGAGCGTGACTTGCGCACAAAAAGTTTGAAGTACATTCATCGAGCTTGTAATTTGCTAGGATTTTTCATTTCCTATAATGTTTTCATATCATGAAAAATTTTCACGATGAATGTTTTCAAGGCAGTAGCAAAGATTCGACCTTTCCATCTCGATTCTTACCAAATTTGCAAGTTGAGTCGCTTAAGAATGATTTAGGAGTAATTTTAGGCTCGGAATATCACAACTTTATCAGTATTAAGGTACAAAGTAAACATTATGGTATTCCTATGAAAAAGGGATTCTAATTCTTCATGCTTCAGAAATCTTTAATATAATGCCAAAGAAAAAAATCACCAACTCTATTGACCCTGGCATAAACTTAGTATTGATAATGTACCGATTTTCTAGTTCTTGTTTTTCTAAGTAAAGATGTTTGATTTTAAACAGGCGAGCTAGTTCCGTTTCAAAACCTGGCATAGAGAGGAGATTAAGATGAGTTTGCCAGGGAAGATAAGGAAGACTTACGCCATAGGCTCGGTCGTCCTGACCCTTTTCCTCTCAGGGTGCGCAGTTGCTTTGATTGGCTTTGTCCTACGTTGGAATTCATTCACTACAGAAGACGGCACGGTCATACGGTTCCCTGTCGAAGGACTGGAAAACCTAAAAGTCAAAAGAACATACTCACTACTGTGGTCATGTGTTTTGGTACGTCATTACACTTAAGAGCTATTGATTGTGTTCGTACATTTTTACACTTAGGATGAAGTTTAACCATCGTTATTTTCAAAGTATGAAGATCAGTGCCCGAGCTACTACTTTTCTTTGAGGATTGGGCCCAAAAACCTATGAAATTTCTGTTTCCAATAAACAATCCCTTTTGTTCCTATAGTTTTCACACAGAAGAGTCCCCTCTAATTCTATCCTTCCTACCGCACTAATAGAGACCCATTTATCGCTTGTTCTTGCTTTGAAAAGAAGTTAGGCCTAATTCTACGCTGTATCACTTTTGTTTTACCCCACTCTTATTACTCGTAGTATTGGTCATCTTACCGATGATTTGAAAAACGTGACTCGAAATTACAACCATGAATGATATAACAACAGTGACGCCGGATCACTTTTTTGATTGGGGGGGGGAGGGGGTTGCGGGTGCTTTAGAAAACTTGGCAAACCCTTATATTTGATGCCACAACCTTTTATGAATCTTCAGCAAACAAGTGGGGGAAAGGGAAGGGGGTACAGCCTCCCGGCTCCGGCGTGCCTGTAACAGTTGTACTTTTTGCTGAAATTTATACAGTTATAGGTATGTTACTCTCTACCTCTTTTAGGTCATGCCACTGTGCTTCACTGCTGCATTTTTGCTCTGCTTCAACAGGAGATTTATGGTAATTCCTTTTCACATCAACGCAAATTTCATGTGCTATTTCATGTATTCAGATCTAAATTGAGATTTTGGCAGGGTATGCCCCCTGTCAATCCCTAAAACATCATATAGACTCGCAAGTCTTTATTCAAAAGAACAAGGAGAATCGCGAGTCTTTATCCAAATATCTTCATAAATCTATCATAAATAAGGAATTCACCAGCAAAAAAGGAATTACAAGTCACAATTCCCAAAATGGCAACAATTCAACCGGTGCAAGGGAAAAATTTTGTCTTTTTAGCTGTGTATTATCGACAGGATTTGCAAGTGAGTAGTAGTATTAACACCTGCATACAAGAGCCTGGTATTTGGAATGAGAGCCTTCCAACTAAGAACGCAATTTCAGTTATTTTCAATAAAACTCTGTAGGAACACGAGTTAAACCTTGGAATAAAACTCCTAAAAGGCCTCATTGTGTGTTCAACTCTAATTCAGTAAGAACCAATTAAGACTGAAATGTCAAATTATTATAATAATAACAGAGGCACAATGCTTAATTTTTTGTTCGAGTTACAAATGATCCGATCTTGTTTGACATTCAAGGCGACCAGAAATAAGGGCCAAAAACTTCCTGTAACATCGTGTCGGCAAAGGTAAGGGAAAACAAGGGAAAGGGAAGCGAGTTTTGAAGATTTCAAAGGAGATTTTCAGTACCCCGTTTTTAACATCTTTGTATATGTGTATCTAAATCTTTGTATATGTGTATCTAAATCTTTGTATATGTGTATCTAGTGAGTGCTTAGCACTCCAAGGTACCCAAAAGCATGAACATAAACTGCTAATAAAGCAAGTTCACTGTCTGAAAAACCTAACCTTAGCCTAGAACTCAGTCAGATTCTTCTCTTGATCCGCCCCTGTTATAGGTTCTTTGACGTGTGTGGCAAGGCATGAAAAAATTTTTTCTTTCCTGCGACCAAACAAAAATCACGCATAAATTTCCTGCGAGAATGGGAAGATAAGAGAAAAAGGGTCATGTGCCAAAAGCCGTAATGATGTGTCATCAGTTTTATTAAAGTTTTATAAAAATTCAAGCAATTTTTATCACTCCAAACTCGTTTTCTATGTTGATGATTAAAACTTATTCTTACTTTATTAATGCCTAAATTGAACTGGAAATAGCTATAATATTTACCTCCAAACTGGTGAGAATATTTACAATCAGGATATCAAATTTGCTAGAATGCATATGCAGAAATACAAATGGTGATCAATTTGGGCTAGTTGTTATCTTTAGGTGATGAAGCAGGCATCAGAATAACAACATTAAAAACGAGCCAAAAATCATGTATCAGATGATGTGCTGGTATCAATGGAGGTTTTTAACAGACAGCTTGATGAAGGTATAGGCCAGAACCCCGAGGAGAAATCAATTGCGAAAAGCATAAGAGAAAACTTGCATTATTCAGTAAAAATAACCATGATAGGCAATGTGCAGTAGAGGGTTTGCATGCATCGCCAAAGCAAAAATTTCAAGAATTCTGCAAACTATAAGAAAAATTCTTAAGCCAGAGAAAAAACTGTTAACTTTTATCAAACAAGAATTTTGAAAAACACCCTTAAGGTTTCTTACTAGGTAGAAAACCCATTTTAACCTGTGCAAGGCACAGGTATGAGATACATTTGTTTTGTCTTCATGTTTTTTTCTTTCAATGGACATGAAAGAAACAAAGGTGCCTCTTGCAGAAGAGTACATTTCAAAAAATTTCCTGCAGAACTTTTGTTCATGAAGATTTCCTGCGACCGCCCGGTCACAGGGTCGGGTGGGTCTTCATGTCCTGGCGTGTGTTAACTGTAGCATTTAGATGGTATTGTAATCTTTTTCGACTTTCTTTCAGCTTGTCCTGATGATTTTGACGGGACTTATTGCATTCGCCAGTAGCCTTTACGCATCTTTGAACTTCAGAGAAATTTATTACAAGATTCACATCATATTTGAAGAAGACGATGCTTTCGATGAGCGATGTGACAGTAAGTCGTACAACGATGTGAATTTTTGCGTTTGCAACATCGGACCAGCGAGAAACAAGACCGAAAAAGTCCTTAAATTTAGAGGTAATCACAAGTAATTTATTATCACTTTCAGAATTTTTGAAAAGCAGCAATTTTCAAGCAGACCAGCTTGAGGATGACAATGACGCTGGGGCTCACAGCACTTCTAGCTTGCTGCATTTTATGTTTCACAATCCTAAAACGTGAACAAAATCGTGATTCACATGTAATCCTATTTTATAAATTATTATTTTCTTAGAATTAAATGAATCCCTGGACCTGTTCCTGGAATCGCCTTTAGCGGTCCCTCTCTTTGCTTAACCACCGCTGCCCTTGAATATACGCCAGCTTTGGAAAGTTTTGTTTGATTTTGTTAAGAATGTAGTAAAAACTTATTAAATTTTCTATTACAGTGGATGAGTGCGATGAGCTAGAGGATGTCACTGGCAAGTTCTATTTATTCTTTGTACTAAGCCTGGTGACGTCACTTCTCAGCGGGGTGTTGCTTTGTCTGTCGTGCATGGAATACTGCAAGCCCATCCAGGTACTTTTTTCAGAATTATTAAGACTATAGCTCTCCTAATGAATGGTTTAAAATTAGAGCATGCCATGATGGTAAAGGTTATTTCCAACTTTCTTCCTTTACTTTCTCACAAACCAACAGTCGCCTCAAGGACTTATTCCACTGGCATAGTCTAACTGCGATTATTGGGGCAAAGTGTACGAATAAAAAAAGGCCACGATCGCAGGCAACTCGACGGACTCTGATGGTTTTTTGCGGCGAAAAATCGATAAAACCTTGTAAATAAGTAACACCGCAACGCGACAAGAGTGAACAACAACAAGCACTTAGAACACCAAAATATGTCTCTGCTTAAACATATCGTTCACAAATCTGCCGTTGATTAAGTGCGTGCATTAATTTTTTGCAGAACATGTCAGCTGTTTTGCTTCAAGACGAGATATCTAATTACGAGAGTACGAAGGACGGACAGCAAGGGAAACCAGATAATCACACACAGACAGCTGGCTTTAACAACTCTGTCTTCATTCAGTGCGACACGTCAGGGCAAAAGAAAACAGTATTTTGTTACCCCTATACAGCTGCTCCAACTATCAGCATAAATGGCCAACAAGGACAACATACCCTGGTATCAGAGGCACCATCTACAAACGTGACGCTGAGCAACTTTACGAAAAAAAAAGCAAGAGGATACTTGTATCCTACTTTTGGGTAAAGGTGGTCAGTGAAACAGATAATATAATACAGAAAATCTAATTCAATTCTATACAACATGAAGGCAATGTTGCATCAGCTGATCAGGTTTTGCAGAACAATGGAATAGAAGCTAAAGATTTAATAAATTATCCGCATTTAACTCATTTTTCATTAAGTTATATCTGAGGAGAAATAGTAGTTTTATGTATTTGTCCCTTATTTCTAAAATGCTGGAAATAAAAATTTTGCATTTTATATGTATAGAACAGTGTCTTTATATCAAAATCCTTTGGCAACAGAACAGAATGACACTCAAGATTCGACTTTAAGTTCTATTTGCTTGAAAATGTTTGCTCAAAGTAAGTACTTTATAAACATGCTACTGAACTACCAAATTTTAACTTAACAACACCTTTTAAAACAGTATATTTACAATAAAATATTAAATTTTAAAAGTAACGCATGATTACGAATTCATTTTGCACTAGCCTGTCTAACAAGAAACCTGCAGAGCAAAGGGGCTAAATGGAGCCAGCTCTTTTAATGATGACAAAATGGTACCGTCAACGTTCGAATAAGCGTCCCTCTCAAATAAGCGCCCCTGTTTTAAGAAAATGATTTTATAAGCGCCCCTCTCGAATAAGCGCCACGCTTGTTTTAGGGTGGGCGCTTATTCGAATTTTCGAAATTCACGTAAAAAGTCGATTGAAAAATTCTATATCTCGCATGGAGGGAAGGGAAGACCTTGGAAAAGAAAGAATAACACTTTTTCTTTGATATTCGTTATTCTTTTTTGTTTTTCTTATCAGGAAACTTCTTAATTTCACCGTGCACTATATCAATATTAAGTATCTTCTTCTTCTCCTCTAACTTCTCTCGCAAAATGTTAGCAAATCGTTTGTTTTTGGTTGTTGCTTTGTATTTGGCTGGTACGACCAAGCCGATTTCTCTTTTTCTTTTTCCGAGAACTTTTGCCTCCAAGTAGTTTTCATCATCTCCAGTTGTTAGAAAATAATTTAAAAGTTGTGAAATTTCAATCGGTACAAGTCCAACTAAAGCATCACTACCATTTGTCCTTTTGTAAACACCTACTTGTCAAAAGTTAACGCCTCATCTCTCGGGTCTGGTTTACAATTAAGTTTCTCTCCATTCAATGGCGTCCAGCAATCTTGAAATTTTGTAGGGTACTAACAATTAATTGTTTATCGGTTATTTACGTGTTTGACTTGTTCTCCTGAGAGATGTATAATTGAAAAAGAGAGCTGAGATTTGAATTTTCAATCCTCATTTTTTAAATAAGCGCTCGGGTGCTTATTCAAACGATTACGGTAGTTGTTGTAGAGGTTCGAGTGAAATGATTTGAGTAAAGCTTGGTGGGAGTGAAATGGAAGGTGTAACATGGTGGCTTAGATTTAGTTTCAGGCCCTACCTTTTTTGTTGAGTGAATCTTTAGAGCATACTGGTAAATTAGATATGAATTACAGACTGATTTATTGTTCGTAGCCAGTGTGCTGTAACAATTCATCAATTCTTTCTGTTAAAATCTCCTTTCGCTAAAGATTTTTATTTAAGTAGTCATATACAAGAAAACAGTACACACATTTTCCCGCGATTTTGTCAAGTTCGTTTATGGATTGGTCATTTTTTTTCATTTCAGAGGTTACCATTTCATCTTTTGAAAATTATGCGCATTAATGTATCTAGGACTATCTTGAGGAGAGATCGAAGAATGTAATAGGTACTACCTTTGCAGGTTATTACTGTTCTACAAGGGCGGCCCAAGGCTGAAATATCGTATAAGCTCTATTAAGCCCCTCTCTATTAAGCCCCTCTTTATTAAGGTCCCCTCTAAGACTGAAAAGAAAAATTAAGTCCCCGCGACTTAACAGAGCTTTTACTAAGAAAGGGGAGGGGGGGGGGTGGGAGGCTAATGCCAAATTTGTAGAGCTTAAAGGTATGGTGGTCAGAGGAGTATATGAGCTGATGCAAATTTCTTAAAGAAAAGATAAATCTTTAATGTGTAAACCGCTGTGTTTCTTTTTCATACTTGAGGTTATGGCTCCAACTGCCAGTAAATGGTAACACTAATCAGATTGGCCTCAGCAGCACGTTCTTTCAACACAAACCTTTACAGTATAGGCTCTGTTGTATTCCAATCGACTGTTGCATCTTTCCATTTAGTTCGAATGCAATGTTCTAATGGAGGTATCAGATCGTCACTGTCTTCAACGTATTGTTCTTGTGTGTCTATGGCAAACATTATGGAGAGTATCACAGTTAGACAATAATTTTTCTTTCAAATGTTCCAAAATATGGTAACAACAGCAGAAGTAATAGAAATTGAATGATCCATTATTTTAGCAATAGCAGTATAAAGAGCACTAAAATGCTATTTCACTCCTTTTTGCTGTTTGCCAAAAATTAGCTGTGACTCTCTTTTTTACTCTCTTATTTAAACTCTCTTTTGATTTTAGCTGCAGCATATCGTGAGTCTCTGAAATATTTTTCGGTGCATCAAGGGACATCGCACAATTAATTATACATGGGGAATGAAGGGTCTTGGGTGGTCTGATAGATAAGCGTCTGATTACATAAATGATTTCGCATAGCAAAATTTTCTATAAAGTACTTTTAGAGCCATGGTTTCGATGCCAATACCCAAGCTGTGTTTCTTAGATGGTACTTAAACATGAAATAAAAAACTCACCGATTGTTAATCGAATTTCTTCATCTTGTCTTGCCAGACCATCATAATAATATATGTCAAACACTTGCGGGAAATTCCTGGAAGAACATAGTGGATTATTACACGACAGGCAAACAAAAGCCTACATCTTCCAGTTACCAGAAATCTACAAAGAGATTGAAGATCCTGGGATATCTTTAGAGGGAAATATATTGCAGTATCATTTGATAAAATATTCCATAAGACAAATTAAATTTGATTTGTGACACATTTGTAACAAATTTACTCAACCCCTATATAGGTTCGGGTTCTTAATAAATAGTTTCTGTAACTGATATTGTTTGAGAAATGTTTCAAATCAATTATTTGCTCATAGATGGGAAAATAAGTTGCTCAGTTCTCCGTACAACATGCTCCTGCTTGGCCTGCGACGATGAGGGGGAGGAGGGGCATGAACCCCCACGTTTTTGAAAAAACAAGATCCCCCAAGAGTTTTTAGCAAAATCTATTGGAATTGGGGATTTTAAGACGCTCTTGGCCCGCCTGCTTCTGAACTTGCATCGGAGCCCTTTTCCTGTCGAACCTTAAGAAAATCTTAAACCTATTCACAGATACAATACCTATTAACAATAAAAGGAAGCCGGTACCTTTCACACAAAAGTCGTCCATTGATGCTGAATAGCGTGCTAAAGTGACTTTCACTGCAGACAACCCAAATAGGATATGATGGGTTCTTGTAATTGTCCCCAACCTACAATGAATAAATGAAACACGAATTAAGATCTTTTCGTTTACCCCTTGTTATAGTACAAAAACTTCTTTTCGCAGTCAAATCTGTAGTTGTTTACATCATATGGTTATGTCGGACATCGTTTTGTGCTTCCGGTGCGTAGAGCAGGATAGTTATAAAAAGGGCCTTTTCAGCTAAAATTATAGTCACCATTTATTGGAAACTTTCCAGCTAATATATATTGCATAATTTTGCATAATTTTGTAGAGCGGTTTCTTTTAGTTGTTGAATTGAATTACATACAGTGCATTTCTTCTTGAATTGGCAAAAATGGAACAAGAACAAGAGGCAAAAATCGTGACGTCACAGTCTAAGAAAAGGTAGTATCTATGTTTTAGTTTCCATATCTAACAGGTTTAATAAATCACTTGTTTCCGTAATGAATATTTAATAATCTACCTGATTACATAGAAAATACAGTAACATGTAGAATATAAAGAAAAAGAAAAGTAGCTGAAAATGAAAAAAAACAGAAAAAACCAAATATCGTCTTGAATTAACGAGCTCCCTAAAGCACGCACAATGCAATAGCTAAACAAAAAAAGTTTATTTAAGTAAAATGGCATCATAAAGAGCATGAAAAATAATATTATACATAAATATTCTATACCAACCTTACAGGAATCATAGTGCTCGAATAGTGAAAGAAAACCGATATCACTCTGTTTTTCAATTCCTTTTAGAAGAGACTATTTGAGATAACAGACAATATAGTAGACATATTTAATGCAAAGAAATAGCTTTAATGTTTTCACGTTTATGTTCTACCTCAAGTCTTAATGATGGAAAATCTAATCCAAGATAAGAAACCAGGAAAAGAGAAGGCACAGAAATTGATACTGCAAATAAGCTTTTTTAATGGCTTGTTTCTAAGGTCTTTCCCTTCGAATATCGCCTCTTTATTCTTTAACATTCTGTCGTTTATACTGAATTTCCCATGAGAGTATGCCTTGAAAGTGAAAGAGGACCACAAAGTAAGAACAGGTATTTATTGCTGCCGTCAAGTCCGGTTGGTGTGCGGATAAACAATATATGTTAAAAAATCATATTAATGCGAAAGAATAGATAGAAACAGCTCAAAATAAGGCCTTTTGAAAAAAATTACTACAAAATCATTTGCGACGGTAAACAGAATTACGTTTAATTTAGTTATTAGTGTATTACCATTAGTCATTAGTGTATTATTATTAGAAATTATTAAAAATGAAATTTGAGAAAAAGCTGCTTTTATTAGACTTCTGAAAATTAGCCACTGCATAGTAACTATCATAGAAATAAACCAAGAAGCAAAAGCACCTTAGTCGCTCCTCCTGAATCTAATTCCATGATTCCATCAAATACGTTGGACACTGCCTTGCCAGTCAAGCAGAGATTAACAAGCTCCTTAAAATAAAGATAGCAGCTGAATACGGGCAAATGACATCATTTGTAAGACACAACGCAACAGCATGAAAGAGAAATGCACGTAGAAATAGGATATAGAGTGGTTTTGGCTTAAATTTTTCATCTCCCTTTGCATTAATGAATATTAAGAGAGTATGAGCAATGGTCGGTAGCACATGTTTAAACGGAAAGGGGGAGAATAATACACCCTTCTTGGTGCTGCCAGTAGATCGCAAAAAGCGTCTAGAATATAAAGGGCTCGGACAAAGCGCTTTCAACATTCTAAGAGTTGAGAAAAATACAGTGATAGTAAAACTAACTTGAACTTATTGAGAAAGGTGGGGATGAAGCCAGCTGCTTCAATTGACCTTGACATGGGCGGATTTTTAATGACAAAGTGCAACATTTAAGCAATGTTAGAAAGAGCATTTGATTTAAAGTCTAGATTATGCCTGTAGTTTGGTCAGCATTCCTGCAGAGACATACAATTTATAAGGTAAATCAAAATGTCAAGAGTACGATTTTTCCTGAAATTTCAGCATGTTGTTTCCAGAGGACAAAAATTAATTAGCAGACAAACAAGACCAGTGGATAAATAGGCTAGATATGCGCATAAAAGACATCATTTCTATAGGTGCATTTTTTGATTAATACATGATTAAGTTTGTGATTAATGAAGTTCCAAAGTCTAAAAACCTGTGTACAATATCCATGAGAGCCAATGAGCGTTCCGTTTGGTTCATCCATATCGGATTTTATTCTAAAATTCGAAGTCTTGGTCAGAAATTCAGAAATAATATCTAAAGACACAGGCAATGCAGTTCAGAGCAGAGGTCAAGACAAAGAAATACATTTTTGAGATAAAAAATGTTACTAATTATTAATTAAAATGTTTTTGCAAACTACGAAATAATTATTTTACTTAGTCGTATGTGTGGAGAAGAAACGCAGGCATACCTTTTGATTGTTCTGGAAAAAACCAAGGAATACAACAGTAAAATACAGCCACTGCTCGATTCACTCTCAAACTAAAGAAAACATGCAAAAGTAAGAAAATGTTCTAATATAATAAAATGTTCAACTACTGAGAAACTTAACACCTTTCAAAACAAATATATGTATTATTCATTCAGACAAACTCTAGCATAAATAGAGGTAGGTACCACTTTCGAATTAAAATGCCAGTGATGTTTCAAATTTACGTATTTCGACATGAACTAATTAGACTGATTCTAACTTTATATAAATTTTTGGCTGACTTACCTGACCAACGTTTTGTGAAATAAAAGCCTTCAAATTCTCTTCTGAGTTGAAATCATAAATCGTGAGCTAGAATAAGCAGCGTAACAAATCAGTTGAATGTATGCTAATGTATGCTAATGTATGCTAATGTGATCGTATACAAGCCATCAGCAACAAATGTCAGCCAACAAAAACTTTCTGTATGCAACTGTATTCATTCCTAGTCATTTTTAACAATATTTTCTAAATAAGTTTGTCTGAAATATCTCGTTATTGCTATTACCCAATAAATTATCAACCGTAAAAGCTTTGTTAAGCCTCCTCTCAACCAAGCAAATCTTTTGAAGAAAAATCTCAAAATAATCTACCATCCATTAAGCCCCCTTGGTTTATAAGACTTTGCTCGAAAATTCTGATGAAGACGGCTAAATTATCAACTACCCATTTTTATTTCATTAGTAGCAGATAGTATTTATTATTTTTCATAGATGTGTAGCAGAAAAAACACACAAAAATACATTTCTACAGCCCCAACCCAGAAGTTCTTAATATGCCACTCGTCTCCAATAAGCCTACCTCTCCAATAAATCTCCTCAGGAACTTCAAAAATAACGAGCGTATGGGCCTTAGCAGAGCTTTTACGATGGTTTAAAAAATTTCTCTAGGTACAAAAGTAATCCAATTCAAAGAAAGAAACAATCTGTAAACAAATTAAGAAACATCTACCATCAATTGAATGAAATTAAGAAATTTTATAAGATCGTGTAATGATTTCCAACTTGTTCACTCCTTCACATTTAGTGACAGCCATAACTTTAAAATCCCGACTTTTCGAATGCAAAATTGCGCCATACAGAGCTAAATTCTAAAATTCTAAAGTACATATCGCAGATAAGAAAATCCTGTAACGAACCGTTTCTGTAAGACCGTCAGTTTTATATCTGCCTCCACCAAGAAATTTCGATTTTCCTGATGGTCTGAAAAAGAATTATCATTTGAAAACACTCGAAGTATGAAACGGTGGTTAATGTCAACAAGTGAAGATAAACTAATCACCAGTTTCGTTTGATTGGGCCTTGTTTATGACTAAAAAACGATTCTGTCTACATTAAAACTTTCGTCATGTGCATTAGAATTTGAACTTGTGTGAAAAATGTGCTTTTTGTTCTTCTTGAACGCTTTAAAAATTGGGTGGCTGGCGGTGGGTGGCTGGCGGTCGCGTATTGTTCAAAAACAAAAATCCAAACAAATGCAATATTCTTCTGTAATTATCACATAGAAGAATAGACGATACACAAATTATATGTTGACGCTACAAAAGTTGTTGATTTTCTCATCCACCCAACCTTTGAGACTAGTTAGACCTTTGAACCTTTGAGATTAGTCAATGGAAAGAGTATCATTTTTATTTAAAATTAAAATCCTAAAGGGAAGAATATGAACATCATTTCCATACACTGTTCTGACAAAGAAATGAAATTATCAGGATTCAGTAAACAGAAACTTTCTGTAACTCTGCATACAGGTAGTGGCGGACACCTGTGGGGCTTGGATGGGCGAGGGGGGGGCGGTCGTCCTCCCTCAATGTTTTGGAGGGCAATGGGTTTTTGTTTTAAAACAATTGAAAAATGTGACGTCATCTTATCAAAACAATAGGCTTGCCCCCCCCCCAATATTTGTCCACCCCTGAATACAGGACCTGAAGGTACCTCGAAACAAAACCTTTCAAGTTACTTTTCATCCCATCCTGGATATAAATTCTCCTTCACTTTTTGGTGGACATTTTTAAAAGTTTTACACTCCGAGAAGTGTCGAGCGAAAAACATTCTTTTGTACCAAAAGCCATGTTTCGTGTCATTCTGAAAATCTGCGATGGGCAAAGTTCATTTGAATAGATGAGAGAAGCTTAATTCATAAACTGTGCTTAATTCAAGATACAACTTTATAACATTACAATACAAAGCAAAGATCTTATCGAGTCTAAAAAATGGAATTGGAGTACAGATTACTGAAATTTTATCCAGTCAGTTAAACTCACGTGACAATAGATGCACCCTTTCTACCACCGGCTCTCCATAAGATATTCGCAGCGGACTCAACCAAGGCCTTCGTTCTTTCTCTTGCAGACGGATCTGGTGGCCTAATCATAAAGTGAAACAAATCGGAGTTGTAAGATTAACAACGCAATTCAGGTTTTAATTGTACTGCATCAACAGAAACGAGGCAACAGACTTCCACCTTTGTTTCAATAGCCATAATGAGATTCATTCAAGTTTTCATATCATCCTTTCACTTTCTTAATGAATTGCAACTGCTAAGTAATAATTGCAGCGAGACTGGGTGGGGGGGGGGGGACGCTATGTCTGTTATAGACCCATACTGGTATTCACTGAAGTGTACCTATTGCTTGCTGTAGCCCCATATAAGAATGCAATCCTTATTCTGTAGTGTTTTAATAAGGACTGATCAAGAAAGCATTCTTAAAGAAACGGCAAGAATGATAGCTGCTCAATATCTGATGACCTTGCAAAAGATTCTATGCAAAATAGATTAGTAACCTGTTGTATTGTGCTTTTGGGTTATCAGAGAACATAAGATGTTTCAAAATAGTTGCTTGAACAGCAGCAAGAATACCACAAGGTCCACCCTGAAAAAATAAAATGATGTGTGCAAAATTTCTATATGCTTGCGGCTCAAGTTCAGTACTACAGATAGAGGGATAGAGGATCAGAAAGACAACGCTATATTGTTTAGGCTAGAATTCTAATTCCAGTAGAGGACTGGATAACTTCAATTATACAACGAGAATTCTAGTAAGGCTCCAACTTCGATCCGTTCTACTTCTATGACGTTTCTAATCTCATTCAATTCTAATCTAATTTCTAAAGCAAACTTAAACGTGTACATTAAGTGACTACAACAACAACTATTGAGGAGTACGTCATAGCATACAATTTCTTACATGGTTTGTCTGTTGAAAGGTGTACACCTGTTGTTATCCCCTGTGGACAATAGTTCTAAAATATGTGCATAAATCATATCTAGCCTCTATTCCAGTTAGCACGTGTTGTAAGTCAGTTTTTTGTATGTACGATTATGATGAAGATAAATATATTTTGAAGTCATTTTACGTCTCAATATTTGGTTTACTACACTGGTGACAGGGGTGGGATTTGACCCACATCATTTTACAATGTCATCCTTTAACATAATTTTTTCAAAACTTGAGAAGTTCACCGGCGACGGGGACATAAATTTGCACCAATGGCTTCGTAACTTCGACAGATGTTGTGTTATTGCCGAGAAATCTGACGACCTCGTGGTTGGCCAAATTCTAATGCTTTGTGTTGATGGCCGTGCTAAAGCCATCTTGGATCAATTTGAAGATGAGAAAGGCAGTCCCCAGAAATACAGCGAGCTTAAGGAACAACTTGCCGCGGTTTTCGATTCAGAAACCGATCGCGAAGCTCACATGACTGCATTCGAACGCTGCATTCAAAAGATCGATGAAAGTGAAGAAGAATTCATGACCCACCTTTTACAGTTATTCAGAGCCGCCAATCCAAAAGCCAAAACTGACATTATAAACCATGCGGTGAAACGCAAGTTTTTACAAGGGATTTCTGATACACTTCGCAGAAATATATTCATCTTTTGCACCAACCCGTATGATGACAAAATTACCCATCAAGATTTGCTCAAGGCTTGCCGCGATGCATCAGTTCATCTTTCCTTACCATCTGCGACAATCAACGGTGCTATTGTCACTGGCCCTTCTGATGCTGTTTTAACTGCTGCAAATCCATCTGATACAACACTGGACGCCATTCTTGCCTTGTCCACCAAATTTGAGCAACAAAGTCAACTCACAATGCGGAAGCTTGATGAACAACAAGACCAAATCAATGCACTCAACCGTCAACTTCCGTTTAGGCCCTCACAGCAACTTCAACATCAGCATGGTGCCCCTGTTTTTTCTGCCCCGCAGAGCAACCGTAGGCAATCACGCAATGGTTTTCAACGCAATTTTGGCAGGGATTTTCAGCCTCGAAACGCAAGGCCAGACGGACGGCAACCTATTCAGTGCTATTTTTGCCACGGCTTAAATCATATCCAACGTGATTGCCTAGCTTACAAGCAGCAAGCCAATCTTCCTCAACAGTCGGGAAACTTTTGGGGCCCCCAGTAAAGGGTCATACTGGGAAAGCCGACAATGCTTCATTGACCCCCCAAAAAGAAGAATCACAATCTTTTCTGCAGAGAGAACCTAATTTGCTTTGGCTAACAGGAACATTACATGGACAGCAAATTCCAATGATGCTTGATTCTGGTGCCACCGTATGCTGCCTTGCCAAAAGATGTTTCACTGGCAGTCCTTACTTGCAAAACCTACCATTACAGGGTTATACTGGCCCAGGTTTGCTTGATGCAAATGGACAAATAATGAAACCCTTTGGTGTGATTGAAGCCCCTCTTGTAGTAGGGCATCCTGCTGTATCTCACATTGTTGAATTTATGATTATTGATGCATTGCCTTATTCTTGCATTCTCGGTTTGAGTTTTCTAAATAAATTTACCAAATGGGGCATTGACAACTCCAAGAAACTCCTTCATCTAGATCAATCCATGGTATTGGTATCTTCTCAGCCTTCTCTTCAAGATAACATTGCTTTCATAACACCGAACAAGTACACAATACCACCCGGACAATCATTGACTATTAAGACAGTTGCTAATGGGCCCTCCCTTCATGCATTCCGCCCAGTTTCAGAACCGACTGCACTGATTGATGGACATGCACCCTTTGAAGAACGTCTGCATGTAAAGGTTGTTCCGTACTTACACAAGGTTTCTCATCAACACTCATGTGTTCCCACCGTCCTTGTTAATACTTCTGCCGTCGCAAAGACCATCAAAAAGGGCACCAAGGTTGCTCTAGGGACGTATGACTTTGAAGAATTCTCTGTTCTTCCTAAAGACACAATTAATCTTCTCTCTACTCAGGACACAGATAATTCTACTCAAACCTCCGATCCTATTACGATTCTCACTTCACAGTTGACCCACTTGTCTCCCTCGCAGTTTCAACAAGCCAAGAATTTACTGATGGAATTTTCTGATGTCTTCTCTTTATCAAACGCCAAAATTGGCAAAACCAACGTGACAGAATTTGACTTTGATTTGGCTCATTCGACACCCATTTCAATGCCTTTACGCAGAGTGCCACTTCATCAACAATCCATTGTCAAGGAACTTTTACAACACTATAAAGCTCATGGCCTAATTGAACATATTGATTCACCTTATCGTGCTGCTACAGTCCTTGTTGCCAAGAAGAATGTTTCAAATAGCTGTGATGTTACCGATCGTTTTCGACTTGTAGTTGACTATCGTTTTCTCAACCCTGCCATCAAAGATTCAGGTTGGCCTTCTCCATCCCTTCAACAATGTCTTGACTCTGTTCGCGGCTCTCAATATGTCAGCTCAATCGACTTCAACAGTGGCTACCACCAAATTCCGTGTGCTGATAGAATCAAACCGATCATTGCCTTTTCTCCTGGTTACGGTTTTGGTCAATGGACCTGGAACGTTATGCCTCAAGGTATCAAACCGGCCTCTTCTTTGTTCCAACGAACCATGGAACAAACATTTTCTGATTTAAGCGACTGTATTCTACCACCCTTCTACGATGATGTGGTTATTAAAGGATTAGATTTCACAGATCACCTCTCCAATGTTCGCAGAGTTTTAGCAAGAATTCGACAGTCTGGTCTCACTTTGAACGCCTTGAAATGCAAATTTTTCCAGACAAGTTTGCCGTATTTAGGCCATTTCATTGACAAGGGACACATTCGCCTTGACCCAGCTCGCATTCAGTCCATCACCGATTTTCCAGTGCCATCCAATGCCAAATCCTTGAAGGAATTTTTAGGCATGGCACAATTTTGTGATCGATTTGTTCCCCACTTCTCTGTTGTTGCTGCTCCTCTACACGAACTTGCAAAACCGACTTCAACGTTTGTCTGGACACCTGAAGCTCAAGCAGCCTTTGAAGCACTAAAGCAGCTTCTCTCTTCCGCACCAGTTTTACGAGCTCCTACAAGTACAGACTCTTTCATCCTAGAAGTCGATGCATCAGACAGAGGTGAAGGTGCATGTCTTAAAGCCCATAACACAAGTGATGGCAAAACATACATCGTCGCCTACGCCAGCAGAAAGTTCAATGAAACTGAATCAGGGTGGAACATTGTAGAGAAAGAGGCGCATGCTATAATTTTTGCTACCGAAAAATTTCGTCACTACCTTCTTGGTAAACCCTTTCTCTTGCGTACTGATAATCGCGTAACTTCATTCCTGCAATCCAAACGCAACCCTAAGAGTAGAAAATTGCTGAATTGGGCTTTGCAACTTTCAGAGTTCAATTATAAAATAGAACACATTCCATCCAAGAACAACGCCATAAGCGACTGTCTCAGTCGCATGCACAGTGTCAACTCACTGGAAGAATTACAACCTAATATTACAGTGGCTGCAATCAGAGATTTCCAAACAAAAGATCAACACATCCAAGCAGCAATCGAGTACATGTCTTCTGATAAACGAAACTTTGATGTCTGCCGTCTAGGTCCCTTAAAACCATATCGCAATAAACTTTCTGTATCTGAGGATGGCATTTTGCAGTGGCACAATTGCACTGTAGTACCTGACGATTTACGTGGAACCGTCCTGAAACTTTGCCATGACCACCCATCCTCTGGTCATTTTGCTGTTGACAGAACTTGGTCTCGCCTTTGTGAACACTATTTCTGGCCCAATGCCAAACAGGATGTGATCAACTGGGTGAAAAGTTGCAAGATTTGTGCTTCTTTTAATCCACCCCCTCAAGGATACCACAAAGATCAGTTACAGCCAATACAGTCTACTGAACGATTCGAACTTGTTTGCTACGATCTAGCCGGACCTTTTCTGCCTGCATCTCAAGATGGTTTCAAGTATGCTCTTATCCTGGTCGACCACTTTACAAAATGGCCTGAAGTTGTTCCCCTCAAAGAGATATCGGCACCTACTATTGCTAGAGCGATTCACGACCAATGGATCTGTCGGTATGGGATTATGCAACGTTTGCACAGTGATGGTGCCTCAAATGTTCATGGCAATGTTATGCGGGAAGTCGCCAAAATCTTGGGTATAGGTAAATCCAAGTCTTCGCGTCTCCACCCACAAGGTGATGGCCTTTCTGAGGCAATGGTAAAACTAGTTAAGTCCTGTGTGCAGAAACAAATTGATCAACATGGCCGTAACTGGGACACGTTCTTGCAATCAGCTGTCTACGCCATTCGTTCAAGTGTTAATAATAGCACTAAAGTTACACCTGCTGAACTTATTCTTGGTGCTAAACTTTCTTTACCAACTGCGTTGCTGTTTAATAAATCACCACAGCAACAGATTCAACAGTCTGCTCCACACCATGTGAAACAGGCTCAAGCTTTTGCCAATGACATCGGTACGTGCCTTAAAAACTCCTTTACAAATGTTCGCAGTATCCTCAACCAGAGCAGAGAAAGAATGAAACAACAGTACGATAAGAAAACTACCCAACATCATTATAAGATCAATGATACTGTCATGTTATGGAACCCACCTCAGAAAAGAGGTATTTCACGTTGTTTTCAACCAAAGTGGTCGGGTCGGGGCCTTGGACAATCACCCACTTGATAGGAGATCTGAATTGTAAGCTTGTTGACGCCAGTGGCAAAGCCAGTCCTACTATTCATGTCAATCAACTGAAGTATATACCTCCAAGATCAATCCACTTACTCAAAAAAGCAACTGACCCCCTACCTGCAAAGGAACCACCTAAGAAAAAAGTCTGTGATATTTTTGCTGACCTAACCAATACCAAGACAACAAATCTCATTGATGATAGAGTACACGTCGAGGGTGCAAGAGGAGGAGGGAATACAGGGGACTTGAACCACGGAGAACAACCAGAAGATAATAACAACATGATCAACAGAAATTGGTGCAGAGTAGACATTGCAAACATACTACCAAACAGAACTCGTTCACATTCACTAACATAGGAAGAGAGATGGGGAGGGGGATAGTGTTATCCCCTGTGGACAATAGTTCTAAAATATGTGCATAAATCATATCTAGCCTCTATTCCAGTTAGCACGTGTTGTAAGTCAGTTTTTTGTATGTACGATTATGATGAAGATAAATATATTTTGAAGTCATTTTACGTCACAATATTTGGTTCACTACACTGTGCGAGGAACAACTTGCATTTCCTTTAATAAATGTTCCCGTAACTTATGAATTGTTCAAAAAAATTGATACAGCTTATATTGAGGGGAAATAACCATTAGATGAAGTCGTTTTTTAAGATAGGCAATGGCTTAAGAATTTAGCCGAAAGACTGGTCGACCTTTGATGAAAATGTTGATATCATATCACTCAAAATATCTAAATTTTTGTTCCTAATTTGATATGAATCCATTTTTTTCTAATGTCTATGATAGCAAAGTTGATATCATATCTTCTTTAGAATACTGCTATTTCATACAGGGCTTCTATACAACTACATGTCAAGATAACAAATGTAGACAGTGACGGCATTAGCGGGGTCCTGGAAACAACGGTCCTAGGCCCTATAATTCCCGATTTCGAATGGGTGCTCAAGACCCTAAGTCTCCACGGAGTCGGTACCTATGGGACTAAATATGAAACAAACTGTATGGTTTCGCCTCTTATATCTCAGTGTTATTGGTAACTATATTTTCTGTGTTAATGAAGACATTAGCTTAAAAATCATCGACGAATTTTTGTCATGATGAAAATCTGAAAAGCTGTCCGAAATTTTTTATTGACGAAGTTTATCCACCGAAAATTTATCTGACGAAATTTTTTGCTGTTAATGTATGGTAGCCAGACGGCTCCAGGTACCGCACCTAAGGAAAAAATAAAAATTATAAAGAACAAGGGCTCCACAGATGTTTTCAGTCCGGGTGCCACAGTCCCTACAACCGCCGCTGAATGTTTAAAGGACAAGATTGCATGACAAGACAACAAGCAATTTCAGATCAAAATACCTTAATCTGGACAATGCCGTAACCCAAATCAGGAAGTTCGCAAAAAGAGAAACTTTGGTTTCGCCACTCTTGGTTGAAGGACATGGTTGAAGAGCCAAAGATAAGCTTTTTCAAGTTCTAGAACGAAATTAATATAAAGTTAATGATTATAACAACAATTCAAATGGGCCTCCATTTCTTTATCAGTTAACTCAAAAGTTGCACACCGATCTGAATAAAACATAGTCTCGAAAAATTCTGCAGCTCTTTCTAGCAAAACAATCATCTGTGGTTCGAAGATTCGGGATATCGGATATTAAAGGTCAAATGATACTCTCAAACCTTAGCAGTTGGTTATAGTTTGTACGAGAGTCCAGAATCGTCTCGATACGGGTGCAAAATGTAAATGTGATGATGATGATGATGCATCAGGCTCGTAATGAAAAGCATGATTAAAAAATTAACACACGTCTTAGACATCACAAACATCATAAATTAACAAAATATGTATTAGTTTCCAGTCCATTTTTATGAGTATCAAACCAACCACTCGTGCTTAGGCACAAGTGGCTCAACGGCGAGGGTCAAACAGTCACTGACAATGGAATAAAGTCATTGAGAAGTGGAATAGAAATAACGATTACTTACGATGGCACTTTCCATGCTAATCCCTGCTGAATTCTCGTGAAGTTTTGAAATTAGCTTGTTGGCAGGCAGGCCTGTATGTAATATAAAGATAGGCAAATTAAGGACACAGCGATTATTGAAAGGGAAATCGTTAGAATTAAGGTGACATGTCACTTATTTCCCTATTAATGTAAAGGGAAATCTTTAGAATTAAGGTGACATGCCATTTAATTCCTTGGGAGTTAAAAACCATTAAGACATAGATGCTGTAACTGCACTAAAAGGGTTAGACGGTTTTAAGTTTTGAGTCTTGATTTCCCCGAACTCATTAATTAGGAACTTAAAAAACTTAAACTTAATGTAGTCTACTTTCAGAAGTCAAGTCAAAACAGCAACTAACGTTAACTTAGTTGGCAATTGTTTTTGTAGATCAACAAAGGATTTTGAAGGCAAATGGGTCAAGGAAAAGACCAATTCGACGAGAAAAGGTGCTTCTACCAGAAAAACTTACAGCCATTATGAGAAGGAAAACCAAAATTTTTTATTGTGGTACTTACTCATTTATTCATAAATTGGTTAAATGACAATGAGAGTTTATGCCTATTGAGCACTGTCCTCACTCTCAGTGTAAACTCTTTTTCTAAGCGGAACTTTATACTCCAAGAAATTTGAGTCAGAGTGCCAGAGTTATGACGTTATAGCCCTTGCAAAGCCTTACCCAAATGCACTTCTTCAGACTCGGCTGATATTTCTTCGTCGACGTCATCAAAAACAAGGATATCCATAGGAGGCTGTAGACCAAATTATTTAAATTTAACTCCGTGGAAGGACTTTAATTTCATAAGAAAATTATCAACGATTCAGGATTTAGAACAAGCTTTAATTTGAAATAAACAGTATAATTATAAACGCTTGATAAAATTGGCTATATTTGAAAGCTAAACTTTCGCTTATTTTCGTCGTTCGCAGGTTCGAAAATCATTCAATTGTACACAAGGTTAAGTCATCTTCGCTTAAAATATCGATGATTGCAAAGGTTACTAATGGACAAACGCTGATAGAATTTTCAAAACTGGGACAAAAAAGACATTTTAATGCTTTTAATGGACCCCCCCCCTGGCAAGGGAAATATGTAAAATTAGTAAGTAAAATTAGTTAGTAAGCATAAATAAAATTTCAAGGGTGAATTTCCCATTAAAATTCGAAATTGTTAGGGCGAGTAGGATGTGGCTTTCTACAAAGCGGAATTAGTAATATGACCGTACATTCAAAGGATAGAAAAACACTGCAACTTTTCACAAGACAAATGTCTGAATTTAAGTAACGAAAACTCCTCCAATGGTTAAACTGTCTAATCTGGTTAGTAAGCAAACGATAGTTTACACATGGGCGCCAACCTTTTCTCTTTCCTTTGCTGCATGTTTTTTCTGCCTAAAAAAGTTTAAAATATAGAACATAATTACACGTACAATGTATACAAATACTTTGAAGAAAAATATGCATTCTTTGAAATGGGTTCTTACAAGGCAGAAAGAAATGAAGAAAAAGATTGCTGCGTCTAGGAATATTAAAATCTGTGATCTACATTAACTGCTACAGTCGTACACAATACGTCAAAAAGATTGCTGCACTCAAAGACCTTTGCACGTTGGAAACAGAGGAAATTAGCATTTGTTGCAAAATATTCTATACTACTAGCATGTAATAGAAGACTAGTCCAAAACATCCAAATTGTATTCCACAATTATGCGGTATCATGAAATTGCACAGTAAAAGAACATCATAATGTCGAAATCAGCTATAGTACAAAATCAGTTATAGCAAAAAATATTACCCAAACAAACAAGTGTTTATAAAGATATTAGCAACTGAATATCTTGTCATAACTGATAGCATAAATGTAATTTTACTATACATCTATTTAGTATGACTCATTGCAGCTAAGCTTAACAGATATTGAGTTCAACACAGTTATGAAAAGATAGACCATGCTAATACAAACATACACGAGTGACGTATTGTCCATCATTGAGTTTCCCGTCGAAGTTCTTTGAGTTTTCGTCAAATCCTGCTTTCCAACCACACGGGCCTGTAATATGACGTAAACGCATAAACAACTAAGCATACAAAATACCTTCTCTGCAATAACTTCTACGGCTTAAAAACAGCTGGAGTAAACATAAAATATTGATATCACCTTGACTGGAATCTCTCGATAAAATCTGTTGAAGTAAAGCTGCGATCATTTGATGAGGGATAGACTTTTTTGGATATATATTGCAATAAAAACATTGCCAGTAGGTCAAGTATTGCATGAGGTAAAACAGAAAAATTAACGATTTCACCTTGAATAACCAATACAAAAAATAATACTGTTAGCATCGGTTCTGTTAGCAACGCTAATAAATATTTAATAGTATTTTCTATTATACCTCTATTGTTATATTGTTGTTAGACTACCGACTGAATATCAGCAGATGCCAGCAATGAAATTTAGAGTCATTATAACACTTTAAGAGAACATAAAACTTTTAATCAGGAAGCCCTTCCAAAGAACTGCAGGTGTTCTTACAGCACTGCACGTTAATTGTTTAATCCCTTCCAGAAATATACACATTTGCCCATTCTAATTTGTCCCTATGTGAGCTGGAGCAGAGAATAAAATATATAAACATTGTGTACTGTAAAATTTAGGATGCAAACTGGAGAGCAATAAGAGCCGAGAGAGAACACTCCTATTTTTATCAATTTCAAATTTTTCCTTTTTTGATTTGTCACGTGATAGGATATTCTAAAAGAGACTGGATTGAAATATTCCGTAGCATAGGGATACTTTCCTTTAAAAATACATTAGAAAGCAAACAGAGCAAATACAAATTGGCCAATTGCATGGCTAAATGCAGGCCTGGCCATAAGACTTTTAACAGGGGAGCAGTAAACAGCTCTCCTAGAAGTATTCAGGTGAGCTATAAGAATAGAAACAAAGGAAAAATTGATTTCAAGGAGAGCAAATTTGCTTTTTAGAACAATTTAGGAGAGCAATCTCTAGCTCCCCTCCAGCGTTTGAGGAGGGCCTGGAGGGGAGCAAGAGCTATGGCTTCCCTCAAATGGCCAGGCCTGTAGATGAGAATTTATGTGCTTAAGGGTGTATTTATCGAGCTTAAATCATGTTTAATCTTCCAAATGTTCAAGGTAACGGCTCAGTAAAGGAGATTTTCGTGCTACCTCATCTTTTAGACTTGATTAAGTAGAAAACGGAGGGGTTAGTTTCGTTACGACGAGAGAGAGTGTCTCGAAATTGCCTCATCTTGAGCTGTTGAATCCACTTAGCGAATTTTCGTGCAAGCTAGGGCTTTGCAGCAAAATGATTTGCAAGATATCGATTTTGTTTCAATATCATCAAGACAACATAATGAAAAAAACAGGATACAAAATTCAGCCGCCTTTGTCTGAGGTTTCTCTTAAAAACCTTTGGGCCTTTGGGGGTGAATATCGGCATGAACTCAGCCCTAAACATAAAATAAAAAGATAGCTACATTCTGCATACAGTCATGACAACTTTGAATTCTTTGTAATAGACAGACAAACATAGTTAGAAGCAAATCGATGAACAGCGTCTGACTATTTCTGCTAGGGCTTACCTGAGGAGAGATTTCCAATATGCCGTCCTCCAGTTGTGGGCCTTTAGTTGTCTGTGACGCACTATCATCAATGTTATTAGAACGAAGCCCGTTTGTATTAACACTCAACGTTTTCTTTGACTTTGTCTTCCGGCTTTTCTCTGTGGTATTTTGAATAGCTCCCTGATTACGAGCCTTGCTTGTAGCGTTGCTGCCTCCTGAAAGTGGCTTTAAAGATCCTCTATTATGTCTCTCACTTGCATTGGGAAATTCACTACTAGAGCCTATATCGCTTAAACTTTTTGCTGGTCGTAACACAGTGCTGCTTTTCGAAGGAGATGAATCTTTGTTTCGGTCTGTCTTCAGACCAGCTTGCTGTTTATAAGCACTGACATTGTCATTGGATATTCGAAGTGCTAAATCCAACTGCTTATCAAGTTCAAGGCTATTTTTAGGTACATTGTCTCTCCTAGCATCTTTCGAGATGGACTGCTGCTTAGTCCTTTCGTTTCTATCGTCAGAAACTGTGTTCTGGCGTGAAGATGCTCTGCCGCGTTTTTCTTCAATAAAATGCTTAACCATCACCTCAATCATTGTTCTGAAAGGAGTGTCTTGCTCCTGTAAATTAGTGTAAAAATTCATGTTTTCATTAATAAGCGTAATACCAAATGCAATTTTATTTCTGCGAGGATATATAAGCAAAGCTACCATCCGATTTGACGCGAAACAAGAGGGAATAACTGCAAAATTTTATATCATAAAAGTCCAGTATTCCTCCAAACACCAAGAAACGTAAATAGACTGGAAATTGAACTTTGATAAAAAAGAAAACAGCTCTTTATGTCAAAAACATGCATGTTTAGCAAAAAATTTTTAGGATTCATTATACCAAATGATTCTATTGTGGAAATCAAGTAAAGTGATATGGAACCAAACGGAGATATCAAAACTACTGTTACCTTGTTCAGTCTAATCAACTTTTCAATTCTGAGTTCCTTTGCAAGAATTACTCTGTTTCGTATGCTGAAATCAAAACACTTTAAGTTGAACTTACTTCCATTTTCAAAAGGAAAAATATAAAAAATGACTGAATAAAAATGCATGTAGCGATAGTAGCCATGTAGACATTGGGTTTGATAATGCCCCTTGAAACGCAGCACCACTGTCTAGGACATACCCGAATTTAAGGGGCAGTGATTTCCACCTTGTGCAGTGATAAAACCATTTTGTGAAGTAAAAAGCAGCAAAAGTGTGCAACAATAAAAGTATTTGTACACATGGCGGGCAAATTTTGCTCCTTTTTCACAAACTTCAAAATTTATGAACAACAACAAATAATTTTGAGACGAGACCTTTTAATGGACTATTAGGCAGTACTCAATAACCAAACAAACAATATATGACAAGAAACAAAACTGCTGGCTAACTACACATTTACTTTAATTGCGTAAAAATTAGCTAAATGTTCCGTCCAATTAAGCTAACCAAATGTTGTTACCAAATTTTTTTCCACCAAAGAAACATGGTCGGAAAACGAACAAAAGAAAGATAAGATATAAAAACACAAAATTCAAAATTATTCCATTGTTTTCTGTTATTTAGTTGAAGAAGTTAAAAATATGTTGATAGTTTGAATGAACTGTCAAACTGAACAAAGGGCATGGCCAGGAAAATTTCTTAAGGGTATGTCCAAACCCCTACTTATTTTCATCAAAATTTGCAGTAATTAATTTTCCATGGTGCATGAGACATCATGGCAACATGTTTACATAATGGCTACGAGCCAAAATGAAGTTTGTGTTTTCCCATCAGATTTAGCATATCTTTGTAAGAAAAAAAGCAGAATCAAATTAATTCATAAAACAACTTGCCTATCTTCATTTCTTGGAAACTCATCATCTAGAACTCTCAATGACCGTTTCAGGCCCTAGGGAGAAGAAAGATAACCTGCTTGCTCTTTGAAATCCAAAAATAATAATAATAATATTCTACAATGTTGGTGACTTCCCTTTTGCCTTAGACAAAGTTTAGCTGCAAAGTGTTATTTCAAAGTAATCGAAGAAATTAGATTGCACAAGAATTGAAAGATAGTGATAGAACCCGCTGCTTTTGAGTGAGGGCTGGTAGGCATGGCATTTAGCAAACTTCTGCATCATTGTTGACCAAACCATTTTTCTTGCATCATTGCCAGGTTTCACCTTTCTAATAATCCATGGGACAACATTGAAAATACTACGTATACTTAACCAGTAGATTATTATTTACTTTAAAACCATGTATTGACAAAATTTTGGGGAAGAGAACATTACCACTGTTTAGGGGATTACAAAATAATACCGTTAAGAGATGGGAAAATTGGAACTAAACCCTAAAGAAACAGAAAAATAGATAAAATAATAAGTACAGGCAAGCAAGCTTCACAAAAAATTTCTATTTTTCCTTAAAATCAATAAAATATGATTTCTTGCAATATATGGTTTATTAAATCAAGAAAATAGAAAGAACAAGGTAGAAGAGAGTAATAAAATACAAATTTGAACAACTTCATATACCTTCCTACTAAGATATTCACGTACAAGTGATGCTGAAAGTGATTCAACATCAGTCATATTAACCAGCTTCATGCATCTACATATCAGGAAGACATCAAGAATTTACCACTCTGTTTAATTATTTGCTCTTCAATTGCTGGTTTCTAGAAAGAACATATGGTGGTCTTGATAACTTATGCAATAAATGCTACATTTTCACTTTTTACATTCATCTAATGTTGCTCTTTTACTTTAGCATAGTTTGAGTTTAATAAGTGCAGTAAATCATCTACTTAACTTTGGGAATATAAAAAAGGAAAAGATCTATACAATAAAACCTAGGAATGGATCTATAAAATAAAACCTAGGGATAGATCTATGCCAAAAGTTTGATCTTTCCAATTGATTAGAAATTTGCAACAAGGCACTCTTTTTTACTTCTATTGATATCTGATAAAGCCTTCTGTGTAGACAAAATGAGTTGACTTTCTTGTTAATGGAAAGGTCTTAGTCAATCACATATGTGATGTCAGAAATAAAAAATCTTATTATCTATAAAACAATTTTTTGTAGCCATGTATGTGAGCTTTCAAATAAAACAGATTCATCAAATTGATGTTGTTTATGAAATTTTATGATACTAGACCTGCCAAAAATTCAAAGCTTTGAGATTTTAGATGTTTTCTTTATCAAAAAACAGGGAGATCCCAAGAAATTGATGAATTTTACAAAAGTGAGTGGATGGAAGATTTGAGTGCGGTGGCATAATATTGCCGGCGCGAGAAAAATTTCCAGTTTGGGTTTGCTGGATTAAACGGGACAGCTCATCCTTCTATAGAGTTGTGAAACAGGGGCTAAATTTACATCATGAAATACCCCCATTTGCTTAGTCTAGGTTCCCAATCAGTTTATTAAACTGATTGGGAAGGTAGACTAAGCAAATGGGGGTATTTCATGTGTATGAGCAGAACCAAATAGAATGCAATAGTGTAAAGCAAGTTGTTAAAAGACATTTCTATGCAAAGACAATTTTGCCATTGTTTGTGTTTGTATGTGTTTACCAACTGTATGTTTGTTCATTAACCATGGTGTAACAGTTTCTCTTATTACAAGGCCCTTGTAGCAGGAGCCTCAGGCAGACTTATTTCGCAAACCATAGAGTGTACAGTTGACTTTCCTTTTAGTCACTGTGCTTAAAAGCACACTTCTGGTTACAGTCTCATAAAATTTAGACCAAACTATGCCAAGCTATTCTATTTGGCTCTATAGTCACACTCCTCCACCTTGAGTCACAAGTTTCCACGGCAAGTTGTGTCTATAACCAGATTCCCAGACTGGAAACAATGTGCATGTCCTTAATATGTTGTAGCGTGTCCAAATTTACCAATGGCAATTTGGCCTCCCTCAGATTTGACAACAGATACACATGCGGAAGTATCCTCCATAACTACTGCCCATAAATTTAAGGAAAATAACATTTGACAATACTAGGCCATGCTCATTTTATTGAATTTTGAGTAAGAACATATGACAAGGGATGAAATTTTTTAAAAAGATGTGTAGTAATTTACTAGCCCTATTCTGTGCTAGAACAGCAAATTTCTGAATGCATATGATGTTAAGTGCACAATTTAATTTTTAAATTGAAGATGTCCGTTCAAGAAACAAAGTTTCTAGTGTGGCTAGAGTCTGAGCAGTCACAAGGTATTTGTGATCTTGACTTTTTACAACTTAACAACATCAAGACTAAAATTTAACCAGAGAAGTTTCATCAAAACAGCTAACAACTATAGCCAAATATTTTCATGAAAATTTTTAATGTGATATAGTGTTAGTTTTCATATAAACTAAACTTTTTGTTTGCAAAAGTCTATACAGGGTTTAAATGAAAACACTAGGTAATAAATTAAAACTTTCCCTGTTTTTTTCACAAATAAAGTAAAACATGAGTACATATAAAATAACTGATAGATTTAAATAGGACGGCATTTTTTAAGTAATACTGAAATTTTGTATGTCAAGTAATTTATCCTTGTATTAATTTTAAGTGTTGATGTATTTGTTTTGTAAGTGTAATGTTGTGTTGTAGGAATGTATTAGTTGCTCATTTGTTAGTTGCAATAAATTGCATGCAGAAGAATTTAAAATATGAAACTGAACTGAACTGAATCAACATTTGGGGGGGGGGTACCTTAAGTTTTATCATCAATTCAAAAGGGAGAAAGATTTGCTGATTAAACTGTTACTTGTATGTACATATCAAATGATAAGTTCAAATGGAAAGATTCTTAAACTACTAACAGCACCCAATGTGAATATGAATATTATTCGTTCACCTTAAAGCCAAGAGGCGAAGAAACAAGTCTTTCTCTACCATATTTTCTGCGCCATTATTACGTGACAAGGAGGCGCAATCCAAGTTTGAAAATGAGGCTGGAATAACAATTGAAACAAATAACCGGTGTCATAACAACCACCACACTTTTATGACCTTTTTTAGGAAAATGATCAATTATACCGTGATTAGGAATTTTTAATGTTAAATTTCAAACAGAAAGATTTCCCTCGTGTCTCTTGATCGTCTTTTATGACAAATTCAAGCTAAGAATTGCTATCACATGACAGGCTTGTACCGGGGCTTGGTGGGAATTTTTTTGGGCCGGGAAAATCAAGTGTTTGGGGGCACATCATTTTGATGTTGATTGTTTCTTGTTGTCGCCATGTTAGAAATAAATGTTGCTGAGGCAGCGTGGGGCCTTTCCTCAACCTTCTTCAGATTTTAACAATCAAAATAAAATAATTTTGTAAAGCTCTATTGTTTTGCAAAAAAGTGCCCCCCTTTTCTGAGGCCTTGTAAGAACTATTGATTTGCCTAGCATTCTCTGTAAATTTTAAAGGTCATGTGGCCCTTAGAAGGCCATTTTTTATATAAGTAAAGTTTACAATATACAAATCTACTACATACACTAACGTGACAAAAGTATTAGATGATCGCCTTATAGCAAAAGTGGTTAACACTTTGCTCAAAGAAAAACATAGAAAGACTGTGGAACATAGCGAGATTGCTGGTTGAAATTTCCAATTGAAATTTTACCAAATTGTAAAAATAAACATATATTTAATAAATTGTAAAAAATAGACTTTTTAGACAAGTACAATTTGCTTTATTCTATATTTTGTCGGATGATCTCCAGGAATCTGGCAGACGCCATTTGCATTGGAACTCACTGAAATAATTTTGCAACGAAATATTTTCGGATTTAGGAGAAAATCTCAAGAAAATGATAACTTTTATGATGATAACTTTGTAGTTGTTTTCATTTAAACATCAAGGCCTTGACCTTGACGATGTTATTGAAAGACCATGATGTTATTATTTTTGAAATTTTTGTCACAATTGCAGCATAACTACGTAGGTTTGTCTTGCTTTGAAATGAATTGTCTTTGTAAAGAATCATTACTTGTTTCTGTACTTGCCTGGGGATATTCCAAAAATAATTGGACAAAATAATCAGCATTGATTGACTTCGCACACAACGCCAGCTTGCAGAAGCCAACAGTCGGCCTGTCCTGGCCTATCATTCTTTTAATTTTAGTTGACATTGTTAACTTATTGTTCTTGCTGCAACCAAACTTTCTTGCAGTTTAAATAAAGAAATGACCCGCTAGACCTAAATATTTTATTGCTTCTCGTTCTCTGTTTGGTCGCTTTTGTGTTTTTGGCCTTGAAGCTAAAAATTGATATTTTTCATTTCTCGCTGACATTTTGTTACTTTTCTATCATAGAAAGGTAGGAAATAAATTGAATTTGTCAGGAATTGCGTGTTTGCTGACGCCATTTCTAGAATCCCGCCAAAACGGCAAGTTTTGTTCAATCAATGTTAGAATCACTGATCTATAAAAAAGACCAGTGGTTTTTTATAGATCAGTGGTTAGAATGCTAGTTTTGGAGCCCCCATTTTGTTATTCATCGTCCCAATACTTCACGTAAGAAACTTTACAATATTACAAGCACAATACCCCCAGAGTGCATTTACAATGACTACCCCGTGGCATTACAAAAAGTTAGAAATTACATTTAAAACAGTCTACACTACACATTGGTGGTTAACTTCGGTGAAAGAAGCAAGACACTTTATTCGAAGCGACCTGTACCTATGAAAAATATTGTTAACTCAAGCCATTAAACCTGAACTAGGCCATTACACTCCTGTTCCAATTACTTGCGGACCACCTAGAGCAGCACCTGTATTTTTCATACGCAACGTTTTTCATAAGCATCTGCACTGAAATTTGCAAGATTTCTAAGCAATTCCAATCACCAAGTCTAAGTAAAGTATCAGAAACGACGATACGTAATTATTGTGATAGATCGGTACACTGAATAACATTCGAAGGTGATACGAAATGATGCAAGCTGCTTTTAAATGTGCCCTGACTGCTTATTGCAGATCAGCCATCAAAGTGGCTTCAAAATAACAAGGAAACAAAGAGACCATAAAATATTTGCCTAAATTTGAACAGCAAAGGAAAATGATTTGCTTCAAACAAGAGATTTTTTGGTAGATCTTTTATTGCTATGGTGATGAAAAAACCAGTTCAAAAGTTCTAATGCTACATTAAGTACCAAAAGGCAACCAACAATTAATCCCATGGAATTTTTTTTGAAACCAAAATTTTTTTACTGAAATTTTCAAACGCTAGAAAAATCTTGTTTTACACCAATGGGCTTTCAAAGTAATAAAAAATAATACTTGATACTGTTTGCACATTACCATGCATACATCCATAACATATAAATTTTCAGTTTTTTTATCTCCCTCATCGTTTACTTTAATTTCTTCTCGCCCTCTACAACCAAGAAATTAGAATCTATGAGCCGAGCTGGTGCCTCTACTGGCTCTTGATAATTTCTCTCAATTATGTAAACGTTCCGATTACGCTCTCTCAATTACTTTCCAGCTTATTCAATTTGGACGCCTAATTTTTTAGCTCACAATCGATCAAATTGTCTAATCCCTCCGTTGCGCTTTGCGATCGAAATCATTGCGAACTCACTGTAAGCGCTTGCAAATTATTTTCCTCCATGGGATATAAAAAATGATATAAAAAAGACCTCTTCTAAATAAGAGTTTATGACATTCGTGCATCATCTTCAGTCTCATTATTAGGCTGGCATCAAACTATTCGATTTTTGCAACATTAATAATTGCGTTGAAGATAATTTTTCAAGTTCTTACCGAAATTAAAGGGCATATATTGCTTTAGCAGTTGGCTAATTCACAAAAGCGTTTGGAGTGGAATTTCATTGTTTCGTGACTTTTCATTTCATCTTAATTAATTTTTACTGCCGTAAAAATTCACCCTCGATTCCATGCTTTGTATTAAACAAAAGAGATCATTGTATTGCATTAGCCAATCATGTTCCCGACACATGCCCTTTAAGACCGAAACTTTTGGCACCGAATTGTGTGGTACTTAATGTATTGTAAGCACTAGTGAGAAGTGACAGTAGCGGACAAAACTTGAATGGACATTAGCGACATCCCCCTCTTGGGAATTCTCCAATAAATCCACCAATCATGCGATGCTGTACTAGGATAGTCATGAAAGGTCAAAATCTTATTTCTCGAAACGTCAAAATTTTATTTCTTTCAAATGTACACTGGTTATCAGTTTAGAGTTAATGCGTTTTGATTGACTAGAATATAGTCAGAGGCAGCGTAGTACGAAGCAAGAACAGCATATTTCAAATTTCAAACAAAACTCTGAATAACAAAAACCAAAACCTAAAATACAAATACTTCTCTTCATAAACTCTTACTCAAAATACCGCTATTGTTCATAAACAGAAAAATTTACATATATATTTAAAGGAAATAACAATTATAAATTTCAAGGTGAAAAGAATGAGAAAAACACATTAAAATGAATGACAAAGACTTCCTAACATGATATTAAACATAACTACATACTTCTAGATTTTATTAAAAAATGCGCGAGGTAGTAAAATGTTCTAGATTGGTGTCATCTCTCATTTTCTATAAGAACATATTTTTTCATAAAAACTGACGTAATTTGTAAAAGTTGGCATAACAGAAACATCTACAAAAAAGAAAAGCGCAGTATTATTATCTTTGTGATAAATAGAAGTTCGAAAATATTTTCAATTTTCTTTGCCAGTACCAAGAGCTTTTTACATTCTCGGGTTTCTTATGAAAATATGTTCATCTTCGATGAAAAGGAACAAGTGAACGTAAAACTGCTCTCTTTTTAGAGAAGACGCCTGAAATGCTCTACCAGATCTTGAGCTTCCCGTGCAATCTTTTCGTACTTTGTGTAAATGTTATGCTGGATTCCTATGTAACCATATTTGTAATGAGATTTTCTATACTCAATAAAGCAAAGACGATTATATATACGAATATGGAGCAGGGTAGGTCATAGCGTATTATAACTCAGCAGACCTTGACCTATATAATAATGACTTCCTTATAGTATTAGTGAATCTTGTGCGTCTTGAAAACCACTGTTTAAAGGATTCTAAGTATTTTATTATTGTCGAAAACTACAAGATATTAACACACCACATGAACTCGCAATAAAAGATCGAGTTTTCTCTTGGGAGGGAACAAAACATTCACCGCAAGGTCCATCACGTAGAGGACACCGTTTCGATGGAATACAAACCGTGGTACCACTGAAAAAGCTTGAAACACGAGTTTACTCTCAGAAAACTAACAGAAACAGAAACAAACATGTTTAAAAAACAACATTTGTTGAACATTCGAAACCAAATACTCTGTAAACTAAAAACTGGGAAACTATCTATCAATTTCCAGGCCTGGTAACAGATTTTAAGACGCTGCCTCTACCAACTCCACGCTTTGGAGTACTTTCACCTTCGTCAAAGTTGAAGTTGAAGCCACGACCAGCCATCCTTATGTAAGGTCTATCATCCCCAATATTTGAGTTAGTTTTCTTATTTAAGACATTGTTTCTGTCATGCTGAGTTTTCTTTTCTCTCCTGTGCATGATCAAAATAATAGCAGGTTGATAAACGAGGAACAAAAACGCATTATATAGCATCAAATAATAGAGTGATATCAAGTTGAAAGATCTCCAGACACTATAAGAGAGCTCCATGTCCCATTTATTACAGTACCAAAGTAGTGTCAATTTACTATTGTGCTATTGTCAATTACAGTACCAATTTCAATACAGATGCTTAGTAACTTCAGGAAGGAATCAAAACTTCATTAATGTTTACCTCGATTTCAAACCAAAATGCTTATCTGGGCCCCTAGCTTGTTGAATAAATGTGATAAAGATCGTATTGAGCAAAGCATAAGAGAGCTACATTGACAATAGCAAAAACAATTGAACGGCTATGGAAGAAAACAACAAATTATTCATAATAGCTTTGTACAAAACTGGGGGGCCAAGCAAGAAAATATCTCGCGTTGGCATGAATTTTTCTTGAAACGCCACTGCCTGAGCCGACCATTTAAAGTAGAATACAAACCTTTTACTGACTATTTCTGCTTCGTGATTTTCTGCTTCTGTTATGAAATTAAAATGGTGGGTTAAGAAATTAACAAAACTGTCTTAGAACAGTTTTCTAAGAATAATTTAAAATCAAATACTTCATTAGAGCTATGGCGGACCAATTTTTATAAAATACGGAATCTTGGATATTAATCACTGAAAGAAATACTAACAATTTACTTTGATGGTTATAATATTGTTTGCTGAAGATTTCGTAATTATAAGATTGAGTCTTACTCCACGATCAAGAAAAGAGTAATTGGAGAATGAAAACTTTTTAATCTCATTTGTAAAATAGAACATGCAATCCACTTAAGGACAAAAAAATTAACTTTCTTTCTGTCTTTTTTTTCTTTTTAGAATCAGAAGGTCAATTACAAAGTAAGCTCAAATTATACTTCAATCTTTGAAAGATAAAAAATATTTTACTTTGCTCATAATTCTCTTTCTAAACTTAAGCTTAGCTAGAATCTTCTTCTCAGTTCAATGTGGAAAAAACATTTCGAAGTATCCAAGCACAAAATTAGCCATAATGGTATGAGCATATCCATTCAATAGTGTTCTTTAATCATGTGGTATTGTTTGACAGAAAGGGATGATTGTGCAGAATTTTTAAAAATTCACTTTCAATTTTGGAAAAGCAGTGCTCAAAAATTGTCACATTACAAAGTAAAATTACTTTGTCAGAAAATAACCAAAGCACATAGAAAGGCTATGTAAAGTTTCATCTCTAAAACAACATTGTAGAATTTTACCTAAATCCCAGTTTTCAGACTTTGGAGGACAGATCCATGATACTTCAGGTAACCCAACTTGTCCCATTAGCTTATAAATTTCACCAGTTTCTTCGTTTTGTGCTAAAAACATTCTTATCATGAAGCACTACACAAAGTAAGGGCATGATTCTATATTCTATTTTATTATTTTATGCGCAGCATTAAGCAATTCTATATATAACAATAAAACTAGAAAAAATCGAATAAAAAATTATGAAAACAAATAACTTTATGATATTTTTTTGATAAAAATTTTCTAGCAAGCATTTAGCTGCATCTTAGGAATTCTAAAATAAAAGCTACTTTATGCAATCATCAATAATTTAACTAGGACAATTAAAAAACAGCCATCAATAAACAGAGACAACTAAAGATGAATACCTTGAATTACATCAGCATCAATGGCAACCTGCAAATAAAAAAATTCAAGATCAAAGATTGGAATGTCTGAAACAGTTAAAGAAAAAGTTACGACAAGCAGTTTTAATCTACATGCTTACTGTTTCACCTTGAACTGAACAGTTATTAGGTTCCTTTTTATCAACACCTTTTGCCTGCTTTTTGCCTGAAGCCAAAAACCTATCTCAAAAGCTCTGAAATTAAGTACAATATTTTTTCAAAGAGCAGTCTAGAAAAGATTGCCAGATATTTTAGGATCAGTTATTTTATGATCAGTTATTCTCTTAAAATTATTTTGCATTTTTTCTATAAATATTAAAAAAATTTATCCATACCTTGCTATCCAAACATATAAAATATATATATAAACAGCATTCAACTCAACAAAGAAACATCATCATTATTAGCCTCATTTTAAAAGCCATCAAGTTTGAATTTTGTCATTCTGACATCATAGGCACTAAGAAACGTATTTTGATTCTTCATTTTTAGTTATGGTTGAAGCCACTACAAAACGAAAAGAATTTGAAGCAGCCTTCTCTTGACAAAATCAGATGGTTGAAAGCGAAGCTATTCCATCTTTGATGATCTGTGTCAAAATTTAGAAGAGCAGTTGGATGCATTCATTCTGTTGCCTAGGGATAAATCATACATTCATCCCTTAACTGAAATGCTAAACAAGCCTTGTTGCCTGACTGTTCAGTCACACACTATATCAAATGTCTCAATGAAGAGGATATACTAAATTTGCAAACAAAAGTATTGATTCACTCACAGACTTTTGTTCAAGAGTTTTACTATCATTAGACATAAAACAGAACAATTTGTAAATCTTTCAAACGGATTTTTAACAATTTTAATAAAAAATTTCTAAAACCTGTCTTTTTATCAAAACTTATGGCCCATGTTACATCATCTTTAACTTTTTGTTTTGTCAACCAAGAAGAGCTTGGGTACATTCTAATTCTAAAGACAGATTTTTCCATTGGACAATTCTGAGAAGTTGGGCTACATGGATTTACTTAAATCTGATATGGGATGAACCAGCAATTATTTGTTTCCTTATATAAAATATACAAAAGTACAAAAGTTTGGTTTTCCTGCTCAACTCTTGTGTTTCCACTTAACTTTCCCTTAACTTGCAGGTTTTCATGCAGGATGTCTTGTGTGGCACATCCTTTAGTGAAAGCCCTCTTTACGGCTATGTTCCAGCTTAATGAAATGAAAAGGGGTTTTGACCAAAGATATGTTTTCAACCAAAGTACCTCAATTCAAAGTTATTAGACTTTACTGTATTAGACTTTAATTGAAAAATGACAATTTAATCCTACTCTGTTTGGACATCTTCCAAGATGCGAAGAAAGCTGATCTCGTAAAAGAATATGTGTTGCATTATACGGGCATGATACTGTGTCTTTGTCCCCATGATTCTAAAACAAAGCAGCCATTAGTTCACAACAATACACCATATAAATGCAACAAAAACACCTCTCTATTCGATATAAACCAACCTCAATAAAATGAAAGAAAAAGATTCAACTGTTTAGTGTATAAAACATGTGTTACTATATAAAGAGTAAATGCTACATATTAGCAACTTTTTCACTTTTTGAAGAAAACCTTGATAAACAACATCTATTTAAGATTGATTGTATTTTTTGTGATACACAACATGATGGGTTCAGATAAAATACCAATTATTAGTGAAAAGGGTAAAGTTACAGACATGGGGCAGGAGATAAGTGCAGACACCATATCTTCCAAGCAATGATGCATCTTTACAAAATGCACAAGGAGAGGGGGGCCATGAAAAAGATTTTTAAAAAAATGGCCTTGACTGAGCACTCCTGGCCAGAGCTCCCTTGATCAAAGCTCCCTTGAATCGAGGCTCCCTTGACCAAGGCCCCTTTGACTCAGCCCTCTTGCATGAGCCCTTTTGCCTACGCCCTCCTGCCCTCTTTCTTAGAGAACCCAGAATGTATTTGTAAATGGAGTTCTCTCTGAGCCCCAGTCCATAACAAGGGAGTGTATCAGGCCCCCTTCACTTTCTTCTTTATATAAATGACAGTGCTCTTCTCCTCACACATTCTCAAATTTCATCTCTTTGCTGATGATACTAGAATTTCAAATTTCCTGATCACATCTTATAGTAAAAATTCAGAATCTAAGATCCGTATAAAAATAAATAATACTCCAGTCACAGAAAAAAACTATGAAAATAGCTTTGAAAAAAGCAAACATTTCACAACATATTACTAAAAGCTTTTTCATCTGACACTCGTCAGAGTATTAAACATCAGAAATAACACAGTGGAAAATATTTACCCAGTTGTGGATCAAAATAAGCCAATCACAAAAATGCAAACACATGACCGGCATAGTTGCCCAATCAGTGCTGCAGGCCTATTGAAAAATGTGGAGTTCAAGAGAGAAAACAAACTCCTTCTGTCTACACAATGGGGGCTTTTTCCTTTGCATGTTGATCGATTCCAAGACTGCTAGATGAAAAATGACCGGGCTCTGCCAATTATCTGAAACATGTTGTCATTTTAGAGTTTTGTACCATCTGGGTTGTCTTGAAGGTGTTGTCTGATGGCACTGTCACTAGTTTTTGATGTGTTTTTAGACCTTCAAGGTTGAAGAGGCTGTTGTAGCAAGCTTTCATAGCTATGGGGCTCAACATATACGTCAGTATATTGATATAATTTCTACCCCATACCCTTTGGCAAGTTTCAATGCCAAATCAACCATCAGTGCAAGCGTACACTAAATAAAGTTGTTTACATTTTATCTTTACCTTGCATTGGTATGTTCCATCTAGTTATTTCACCAGCCTTTAAGCAGTAGTTTTTTGTCTATTTATATCACAATTTTGTTGCAATTACATACCATTACCTTACCGGTTACATTTATGTGTATTCATGTGGCACCATTTTTAAAATCATTTCATTTATATACATACTTTTAGTTATTCCTATGGCACTCTTTTGCGACATATGAAGGTATGCTATTTTCTTACATGCTATTCCATGCCCTTTGAAAGCAAAACAAAACCAACAAAAAAACTTTTAGCAAATAATGCCTACATAAATGGCTTATTAAAATTTTATATATGATTATTATGAACTCAAAATATTCAAAAAATAATATACCTAACTCTAAAAATCCTCTAACCAAAATCATGATGTTTGCCGCTTCACCCCACCCCCCCCACCCTTTCCTACCTTCTTGTCTCATTATGAAAATTTCAGTTTTGATTTTCCTTTGCTTGCATTTATTTTTTCCCTTTTTGTCTCATTTTGTTCTGTTAAATTATGTATAAAATCTTTTCTTCATTAAAAAATTTCTTAATCTCTCCATCTCATTAAAAATATGATGAAATGTATAAAGTAGATTATAAATTTTTGTTGTTATATCTTAATGTCATCCTTTACTTGCAAGTAACTGTTGTTGTCAAATTAAACTAAATTTGAATTTGAATTCTCACAGCTTTCATACGCATGTCGTGCAAAAAGAAGTTTGGCGTGCAGAACTACATTGACCTCGTGCTTGTGCGCTCTGTTCCTGTCCCATTCTGCAGTCTAGTCTTTCTAAATCTAAGTCAACGAAGATGAGAATGAGGTTTCGATTGTCAAATAATTATTATTAGTTTAGACAATTATATTATTGAATATCAATAAAAAGTAGATACCTTTCGACACTTTATAATATGCCTCTGAAAGCGTTGTACGCAAATTCTGTGTGAACCATCATAGGGGCAAACAAGAAGTGCATTTGGATCCCATATCTCGTCCTCTATTGACATGTTTATCTACCATTAGATCAACTCCTTGGTATTTCCATGAAGAAATTAAAATTAATGATGACTTCCTATTAATTTTGCCTCGTGATGAAAATGAGATGGCATGGGCAAAGATGTTGCTATTCTCATTGTAAATATAATCGAGCAATATTATGCCAAAAGTGTATTTCTTGCAGGGCCCCCAGCGATGGAGAGGCAATTTACAAGGAAAGGCATTATCACATTGTAAATGTCAAATGCTGGATGAAAGGCTCAATTTTAAAAGTGGAAGGGGCCATAGAGTGGAAAGAGTTCTGATCAGGGACCGCGCACTACTCTAAAAGTGGATGGGGCTGAAAAGGGTGTGACCGAAATTTTTTGAGGCCACGCTCCCTAGAACGCCGGAAAAGGCCCCTTGAGTCTGGTTCAGAGAAGATATCAATAATTATAAAAATAGATCTAATTAGCTCGAGGGTAATAAAAAACCAATCTAATCAAGTTAGAAAATATATAATATCATTAAACAAGATAAAACACCTAGAAAAAGAACAAAATGGTTCCCAGTCGATGAGAACTGCTACTGCATAGGAGTAAACTATCCAAAGTTGCGTTAGAGTAAATTTTCAAAAAATTGTCTAGCCTATTATTGCAAAAAAATGGGTGGGCTATAGCCCCTGCTAGCCCAATGACTGCGCGGTGCGTGGTTCTGATGTCAGTTACCAACAATTTCTTCTGCTAAAGAGGATTTGGACTATGTACAGCCATGCCTCCCCCCTCCCATACAGTTGAATCGAATGATGCTTGTCCATAAAGAAAATTATTCAATATTTAAAAGCTGTGCGACATTGAACAGGTGCACCGCGCTTAAGGTGGATTTTTCTGGTTTCCAGATGTCAGTTCCTTTTCAAAAAGACAGCTTTTGTTGGTCGGAATTCTTTCTAAGCGATATTAGTTTCCTTGGAGATGGGTAACAGGTCTTACTATGAATGCTACTTCTTCTTTGCTTTCATGCTATACATGATTTTTTCAGAGTGTTTGATTTGTTTAGTTACATTAAATTTTATCTCTAATAGCTTTTTACCTGCTAATGATATCTCCACCCGCAGGCAACCACGTAGCTGTAGGTGCCGGCTAGGGGGAGCAAGCTCGAGCAAAAACCATACCTGAGGAGGGCAGGCTTTAAAACAAGAAAACAGATATATAACAAACAGATATATTTGGACAAAATCAAGGTCATGGAATTATAAATATGCCAAATTTTCAAAATATCATTTGGAAAAACTGTAGCCAGAGAGGGAAAGCTGTTGTCAAAATGTTCATTTAGGGGGGCACAGCCCTTCCGTGCCCCCCCCTGCAGCTACGTGGCTGTCAGCAGGCCTTATCTATCTTTAATTATGTTGTAAACTTTATTTTGGTTTAGAAGAAACTTAGTCTATCTTTCTTTTATAAAGCATTGCGAATTGCTTTGCTTTTGATACTGCTAAATTTATGTGTAATTTTGATGTGAAATGCTATTTTGAAATGAAAGTGCTCTCTAAGTCCGACTATGCCAACAATCTTGTTTGTCGCAAACAACATGAATGATTCGATCACAACGTTAGAAATGGTTGCTATTGTAGCACATTTGAACTTAAAGCTATCTAGGTACAATCACAAAGTTAGAATCAGAATTCTCTCTTTCAACTGCAGATACTTTCGATATATTTTCTCTGAATCTTTCCTAATTGAAATTTTGATTAATTTGAAATTATTTCAGTTTTAGTTCTAACTCTTTCCTTTTAACTGTTGCTGCCATACACCTCCAGTACAAAGAGCTGTTAAATAAGGTCTAAACCAAATGCCTATTCCTAAGACTTAATAATAAACTATCTAGTGTTCTTTATATGTGTTCGTTTTGAAACTATCAAAATAAATGCTAATTAGGAGAAAAGATATACGCTATCCTAAGTATCATTTTGCTCAGGGAATTCACAAAATTTGCATATATCCTCAATATCTGAATACCAAACTGTTCCTTATCGATTCAAAGAATTCAAAATCATTTTTCGCCCTTCAAGTGTACTTAACAAAAAATGGCTCTAGAAAAACAAGTTTTTTGTAACTTTTTGAAGGAAATTTTATTTATAAAAATCTATTTGTGCAAGCAAATGTTAAGACAGCATTCGGAAATAGACTTGGTATGATATTGAATTGATTTTGTTCCTAGTTTCTTGCGTTTCTAAAATATGAGGTTCTTTTGCTGAGAATTTTGTAAAAGATATATTTTTGCCCAAATTGTTAGCTTCCTTTTGGCCAAAGAGAAATCTTTTGGCCAACTGACAACAAAACTGCGGAGGAGAACATCGAAAGGTGTGTATAAAATATAAAGATGGCCTTTAACCTTTTGATATAGGTAGTTGTAAAAAGGTTGTTGAAGAAACCGGTTTTAATTATCTTTTTATCGAGTTTATTTCGTTGCAGTGATAAGAAGTGGATAGGGCACTTTTATAGAAAAACATCGTGATGTTTTTGCGATAGGCAAGTCTCCGGAAACCGTTGTAATTTTGCTGCAAACTGGGCAGAAGCCTAAAGGAAATTTTATTTTAGGCCCCAGCAGAGCAGGTGTATTTACGAGCCGATGGAGGAATTTCAACAAAGCGACAAGGAAATGCCAACTGATGGTGTAATCACTCAAAATTCCAAAGGGAAAAGGCAAGAAATAGATTGGGGAAAGTATGGTTTGTCGGAGAAAAGCTCGTACGAACGGCGACGTTCAACCGGCGGGAATTCTGCCTCTCAGAATGGTGTTACTTCTGAAACATTGCGTCGAGAAGTTAAAGAATTGTTTGAAGAGGAAGGAGAGGTGAGTAGTTCAGCATGAATTCAAGTAAATGGTTTATATTGAGTTATTTGAATGATTTTCCGACCTGCTTTGAGCTAAAGGTTGTCATTGCTTGGGCCCTGATTTGTTTACAACACAAGAAACCCTAACTGCAACAGGAATATAAAACCTAACTTGATAATACATATCGAGTTGATAACATAAAACAGCAAGGAATTGGAGCCTAACCATACATTGATAACAAACATTGATCACAACGTAATTTTATTCAATCTTTGATTCGACATAATTACTGTAGGAACAACAATCATAGGTACACACACAAATTTATCTCATTGCAAACAGAAGCTTTTCTCTTCGTTTTGGTTTCTTTGTAAACATAAAACCTTGTCTTAGCTGCAGACAGCAAGGTATTTGTAATCCATGTTCATACTTTGCACATTTTCGCCTTGTTTTAAAGATAAACCACGTAAAATTTGGCTATTAGCCAGGAATCCCAGATGTTCTTCAGTGCAGGGGGCAAACACAGATATTTGGAATCAGGCAACCTAGAAATGACATTATTTGGATTTTTCTCAACGGTTAGAGGCGAGGGGCTTGTACGTAGCCGTGTCTAGGCCTATCCAGCCGTTCCAAGTACCTTATTCTTATATTTCACTAGATACCTTTCAGCTGAGAGACTTTTTCCCCATAAAATATCCCTGATGCTGCTGCCTAGATTTGCTGTTAAGGTAGTAGTCACCTGTTATTGTTTACGCATGATGCAGAAAATCAATACAGGTTGTTTGTTTTGTTTGTGTGAGAAATTTTCGATTCATGCTGCTTGCAATTTATTGTACCGGCAATTGTTTACCTCAAAAACTCGAATAAGCCTCTCTATTTCGCAAACATTATTTTTCTCTAGAGGCTTACCGTAAATCCTCGAATTGGTCCCCCCCTGAAAAAGCCCTGCCCCCTCGAAAAAGCCCCCCTCGAATAAGCCCCCACCCTAGAACTACAAATTGTCAATAAGCCCCCCCTCGAATAAGCTCCGACTGCTACCGTAAATTCTCAAATGGGACCCCTCAATTTGATGATTTTTGCCATCTGGGGTTGCCTATGGCGTTTTATTGAATTACCACAACAAATTCATGCTTTTGGTAAGAATTTATTAAATGCTCACATAGAAATTCCTACTAAAATAAAAGGTCTTTTAATAATGTCTTCTTAATGTCTACAATAATTTTAAAAGCCCCCCTTCGTATAAGCCCCCCTCGTAAGGCCCCTTCTCGAATAAGCCCCCATCCAAAAATGTAAAATATAAGTATGCCCCCAGGGGGCTAACTCGAGGATTTACGGTATCCTAAGAGGTAGGGGGTGCTTATTCGAAAGTGGGTACTTATTTAGCAACAGCCAAAAATATTACCAGGTCAAATTTTCTTTCTCTAGTTGAGGCTGGCCAGTTTGCCTAAACACACTGATAAATTGGGATGAAACTATTACTTTCCAGGTAATACATCTGCCCATGGGGGTTTATTCGAGAATGAGGGCCTATTCGAGGGGGTACTATTTAAAGTTGGGGGCTTATTCAAGGACTCACGGTACTCTCTTTATTATTATTTTCAAGAAAATTACAAAAGATGATAAAAATACGGCATTGTAATGTACAAAAAACACAATCAGCACTAACAGCACTTTGTCCGTGGCAAGATGAGTTCTTCTATGCAGGTGTGATGAGGAATCCCATATGATGTCATTATTTAAGAATGCAATAATGATTTTGACAAATTTTGCTTTGTCCAGCTCCAACTTATTTCTACCTACGCAAAAGACAGTTTAAATTAGTAAATAATAAAAAAATCGACGCCTATGCCTGACTGATCCCTCTCTCTGGATACCAGACAGGTTTTGCTGATATCAAAAAGAGGTTGATATCGTCAAGGCAATACATGGTCAGACCAAAAAATTTGGTACCAAAAATTTCAGTGGAAAAAAGTCAGCCATATTTTGTTGGTATAAATTTCGCTATAAATTTCGGCGAGAACTTGACAAATTTCGATGGAAAGAGAAAGTTTAGGCGAGTAAAGAAATGGAACACTTTCTGTAAGTTATTTCCAGCCTCAGCATAGAATTATGTGGAATGCAATCAATAAAGTTACAAAAATTGAATGTTTTGATGTCAGCCCAAAAAATGGAACTGAAGAGTAGGCAACAATGTCATAAGCTCATATTTAGAAGAGTTCTTTTTTATTTCATTTTTCATAACCCATGGAGGAAATATAATTGGAAGCGTTGGAAGCGCAATATTTTCTATCGCCAATCGAAAATTCTCATCGATTGTGAGTTTTAAAAATTGAAACAAATTGGAAGAGAAATTATGAACAGCCAGTAGTAACATCAGTTTTCCTGCCCATAGAATACTCTTGGATGTAGAAGGCGAGAGAGAAGAAAGTGAGGGTGAACTGAATATCTTATTACTTGATGATAAAGTAGAATCAGAAACTGAAAACTGATATATTTATTGGATGAAATGTTATACCAAAGAATGACCCAGTTTCGACGATAACACAACTGCTTAGTTTAGCTTGCGATTTATCATATAAAATGAACAAGATTTTATCTTTCCCGAATCAACAACAGTTAATGATGAAGAAATTTTTCAAAGACCAGGCGAACACAAACAATGCATCAAGGAAATAATTTCGATTCTTACGCTACCATTTGAGGGTTATTGTCAAAATTGACTACTGTTGGTGGGGAATTCTTTGACATTTCAGCTTTGGCCCTCTTTGACCCTGACCAAGAGGGAGTCCCTGTTAGGCCATAATGGGAGTACCTCACCCCCACAGTATAAACTTCACACATCTTTGGCTTATAGCTTTGGCATGTTCAAATCCGGTTTTTTAAAAAGCTCATCAGTTAATTTTTATCATTTCTCAAACGGGCTTATGAAGACTTGTACCCTTGATTATTCGCTAAATCTTCTCCTCTACATTTCAAGACATAAAATTTTATGTTATTGACGTCCCTCAATTTTTATAATCCCTGTCATTTTTCACTCTTTGCAAAGGAGGCTTGTTCTCAAAGATAAGTTCTAATCTCGTCATCATCAGATCAATATCGATTTTTAAGACTAAAAAAAGCGTTCAATCTTATAACAAAGAACAATAAAATGAATTAGAAGTTCTTCCGAGTGTATCAATGATTTGTTTAGGCTCGTTCAGCTTGTTTATTAGGCAACACAAATGAAATAACGTAAAACCTTTCTACCCCTCGATCAAAGAAGAATTTCAAAACCCTTCTCTCTTTCTCTACCAAGGTCCCTAGCTAGTAAAAAAGGAAGGCAAGAGACTTGAGAGAAATTATAAGTCAATCACATTATGATGGGATTTTTCCCCGGTGATCAGGGAAAGTGAAATTTTCCAAACTTTGTTTTATCGAGAATGTTGATTTTTCAACGCTTTGGTGGACAAACTGCGATTCAAGATAGTCGGTTGTGAGAACAATATACTACTGCTTAACGTTTCTCTAGAGTCGACGAGCTACCAAAGCAAATGCAACTATGTGGCTAATTGTGGTTCCCTCCTATGACTAATTGGAGAGTGTTGTTGTAGATTTTTAGGACACCTATCCAACCCTATGTAGCAAGTTACTGTAATATAAAGTAATTGACTAATAATTCTGATCAAAACACCTTGATGCCCAATATAGGCAATTGTGAGGTAATTGTTGCTTCTGTGATCAATCTTTAAAATTCAATGTGATGTATACAATACAAAGTTGAACAAAAAGCTTCACCATTTTCGTACAAAGATTGAATTGAGGAACTCAAGAGAGCGTCTGCTATATCTTTAGGCGAAGGATGCAATTTTTGAGATCAAGATCAGTTTTTAGGCAATTTTAGGTTTTTAGGCAATTTTTGAGATCAAGAGTTGTTTTGTGTGTAATACGAAGATCCAACAAGACACTGAATCCAGTTTTAATATTGTATTGACCTTGAAAGCAGGGGTTAGGGCTTAATCCTCATTATAATTACGGAAATGTGCTTAAAACCATGACGTGAACCGTTTTGCTCTTCTCTTCTAGCTTTATCGAGTCCCTCTCCCCCCGTAACGTTTCAGCCTCCTCCATAACATGCTCACCAGTCCCACTATAGACAAGAGTAGAGACAAAATTTGGAAAAGTTATCATTCTGTTAATGGTCTTTTTTATAAGGAAGAATAAATTTTGCTCTTTTTCCGTCTAATGAGCTTTGCATTGTAAACTTTTCGAACTTGAAATTGAATATGTGACTTTTTAGGTACATGCTAAGATTTTTCCTTTCAAGGACCTTCCCCGCGGTTAAACCGCCGTTTTCTTAGACTCTGTTTATTCCTGTTACCCCCGGTTTATGTATTATAACAAATATCTTGCTAAAATTGACACTGAAGGATGAGACCTGTTCATTTTACACTTTTCTTCTCACATTAAAGTATTTTATTGCAACTGTGCCCTCTTTGCAGTTGTTTTTTCACACAATCCTATATTTATGTCTCCAATCTTCCTACCATGAACATTTATCAGGATCCGATCTTTCAATATAACGAAACGAGGGAGGTATCAACATTGCCAATGATAGTTCAGCTTGATATCTCGATTCATGCAGAAGGCTTTGTGTTTTATGTTAATGACACGTTCAGAAGGTTTTGCATGACAATGCCTACAAGGCAGTGTTACTGATAGGGATTAATTATTTATGAAACTCTAAGCAACAAAGAGTTTGTTATTTCATAAGGACAATAAATAATTTAAATACTTTTTGTTATAACATGAGCCCTTTGCCTTGAGTTACCCAGGCGATTTATCAATGTCTCATTTTTCAGCCAGAGCCAGTCGTTGATTGCTATTGTTGGTTCATTGTATTCATTTTGTCCTCATTAGATCATTAGAGCATGGGTATCTTTTCAATCAGATCATTGTGATCTCTCTTGTTGATTTTGTGATGTTGCTCTTTCATATCACCCCCACATCACCCAAATTGCATTTTCTGGATCAAACTTAGAAGTCCATACCGAAAGCTGTTCAATTTTATGCAGGGCCGTCGCTAAACGCTTTCACTAAGGGCGGTGCCAGTCACCAATTTGCCGAAAAAATAGGGCGTGGCCTAAAATATATCAATTTTTAAGTGTGGCATTTTGTTTTTATTTATCGAAGAGTATGTTCTCGTCAGTCATGATCGTTTCGATTTTTGCGTTGTAATTTTACTCTGCCTTAGTATCTGAGAGTATCTTCTTTTATTTTACTCCAGAAGTCAAGTTTTGAGCAATGAGTATCCTCATTTATTCAAATAGTTCAGTACGTTTTAATAGGGCCTTAGTTTGTATGAACAGATCTAACAGAAAGGGACGCCGAAAGGTTTTGGAGGCAAATCCGAAAGACGAGGCCGGAGCGAGCAGCAATTTTTTGCGACCACGCCATTTAGATTATCTTAAAAATGCATTTCAGAATATTTCTTGCAGTCATTTCTTGCAATCGTTTTGAACGTTTTACTTTTCAGACATACTCTGTGCTACATTTCATTAATTCTTAAAATGGAATTCATTACTTTATGAGGCCCCCTAGACCTCGTGGCTCTGGGGCATTTTGTCCCCTTGCCCTGCCCCGCTTCCAGTACCTCCAGAATCAGCGTTCAGACTTGTTAAATAAACTCTGATCTGACCCTACCCCAAACGTTAGATGGAACTTAGGTGGCCTTGGATATGCAGACAGTTGTCTGTTAGGCTCTAGACTCCGGGTATCGACATGGAGTCATTTGAAATTTCTTTTAAAGTAACATTTACCCCTCCGTGATACCCATAGTGCTATCTGTTTCTATTTTGAATTGCTGAGGGCTTTTGGGTGATACTTTTTCGGCTTTATCCTCATGCTATCCCAACTATTTGCTAAAGCTATTGTTTTGGGAACTATGAAAGCAAAACCCAACAAAACTCTACTTTTCGAAAATTTGCCGACAAGAATTTTCTAGGGGGGTGCCGCACCCCCGCACCCCCTTTCCCCCGCTAGCGACCGCCCTGATTTCATGCAGTTTACATAACTCAACAAATGTGTATTGCCGAAATTTCATGCAGTTGCCAAAATTTGGACCACCCATCCCAAGTGGGGCAAAACCCAAAACTGGGGACTGAGTTTATTCTTTGTTTTTCCTAAAAGCAGTAGCTGTTAAATGAAAAATTGCGTCACCGCTACCATTGACTAGCATGGGATTAACCTTGCATTTAATGACGAATCCCCGGAAAGTCAGTTTATCTTTTAGGTTGTATTAATTTAGCTTGAAGTCTGTAATTTTCAATCATGTAATTTTTTTTGTTTGGTAATACAAATATCTGAGTAGGGAATTGACGGGACGATGATTTTCCAAAAAATTCCGATAAAGTAAAACAATTTCTGAAAGTATTGAGCTTTATCCATTTGATGGTTCACAAGGAGGGCTTTTGGAGTCCTTGCAAAATGTAGATAGAGCACTTTGTCTTTTTAACTGGTAGGAGTTATGGAAAAGCTGAATTTACCCGCAGAAATGCCATGTTTGCCAAGACATGCAGAAATTGTGTTCAATTCCAAATTTATCAACTGAGAACAACAACTCTAGTTATCTAACCATTTCAAATAGCAATTATGGCGGTTAGTGGACTCTAGACGACTTGATTGGGAACTCCAAATTGTGTTTGGAGATCGTCCTTGTGTGTATCATTTTGGTCATAGCCTGTAAACTAGACTAGCACTTCAGTGCTAGTATATTTGTATGGACATATATCGTTTAGTAGAATATGACACTCAAAGACTAATGGGCTACCTTCTTCCAACCAAATGACTTTAGTTTGCTATCAGAAATGATTCTTGACTATCTATATTCGAGCCCGAGATCTTCGCTTGAATACACCAATTCGACTCACGGCCTCATTTTGAAAAATTCTTCAAATTCTTTGTACAAAATTTTTGACCTCAGATTCGGATTGAAAGCAACGATTTTAGTCTACTTGTACGTTTACATTATGATATTGCTCATGATATTGATTTTATAACGACATAAAGTTGAAAAATTTTTAAGGGTTTTGACCGTGATTGGCAACTAGGGGGGTAAAGTTTTCCCCCGAAACGATTTTTGCGGTCAAATCCCTTACAAGTTTTCAAACTTCATTTCTCGGTAAAATCTAGAATACAAGCTCAAGCAATATGAAAAATGGTATCCCGCCTAAAATTATGACGATAAACCAAATCTGAGCTTAAAAAAGTCGTATAATTAAGTTTGGAGAAATTTCCAAAATGAGGTCGTAAGTTGAATTGGTGTATATATATTAATTTGTCTATTTTTGCTTCCAGCACCAGGCCCACGAACCATGGTGGAAAACTTCTTTCTTCATAACAAAGACTCTTCTCTTCGGCACCTGGGATGGTAAGTGCTTCTCATCATCTTGTAACCTGGTTTATAATGACTACCATTAAAAAGTTTGAATTAATATCATGCGTAATGAAAATTATAATAAAATAAGTAATGGTAATGAGTAATGATTAATCTAGTAATGATAATGAAAATGAGCGCAGCAGGGGTGCCGTCCAAAAAATTTAGGAAAAGGGGCTGTGTTGTAGGCTTAACAAGGGGGCTGAGCTCTCTCCGAGCCCCCCTTCAACGACACCACTGGAGAGCAGCGCTTAGAGGCGTTCTGAACTGAAACTGTTACTGGACGCACGAGCTTTTGCCACTTGTTTCTTTGAACTCATTACATGCATTGTTTCAATTGATTCAGTTAACTGTTCCACGTTTTCGACAGATGGACTACAATCGTCCACAAAAATTGTGAGACTGCGTTTCCTTTCCACCTCACAATAATGCCAACGTCTGTTTTGCGTATTTTACCCAAAAGAAAACCTGTCGAAACTATTTTGCAAACCATTCGTAATTTTGACTCAAGCTTCAGACAGACCTATTTGTTGCTCTACCCTTCCGCCGTCCCCTTCCTTCCCCCGCCTCCTCCAAGCAATTTTGTTTGTTGGGATTTGGTGAAATAGTTGCAAATTGTGTGTGCAATGATCAAATACAATAACAAGATCTCAACAACATTGCTTGAAGGGGGAGGGGGTCAAATACAATTCTAGTAGATGACTGTCAATAAATTGGTCCTGATTTTGTCACTGGTCTTAATATATTTTGTTAAGGATTGTCGCTTGTTGATGAGTTTAAAATATTCCAAGGCCATGTTTACGAGTAATCCGGCTGTGCTAATGGGAACAACTGGAGGCCTGGACCCCCTTCATTGTTGAAATCGTGGCGCTCATGATTTGTCCAAAACCCAAAAAGACTGGTAGGAGTTGGGTGTAGCATGTGCCCATAAACATTTATTCTCATTAGATTATTACATTTATGTAATTCTGGTTGCTTGCCGTTTTAAATGACAGAAGGGTAGACATATCTCATTTTGGAAATTTTCACTATTACTTCTTAATCACAATTTATTTGATAATACCTAATTTTTGTAAGCCTATCTAAAGATTCAACTCAATCTCAATGATAATCTCAAAGTTTCAGAAGATAGGTACAAAGAAGAGTACGGAATGTAGGTCAAAAAACATTTTGCCTCATCGTGATGCAGCTAAAAAACAGTTCTTTTGACAACCAAAATATTCCAAATAAAAAGCCCTTCTAAATAGCTTACTCTTTCGTGCCCTTTTCCCGATGGGATTGTCAATGTGACCTGTGGATTCGCCTTTACTCGTAATTCAAAAGGACCTTGAACAACGAAAAAGAAAAGTCATACATAGTTTTTTAAATGCACCCATGGCTGTCGCTAGCTATTTCACTCAACGGGGGTCCCCAAGTCCCATTCAGGTAGAAAATGAGCCATCCTTTATTTCCCGTTTTGAAATTTGCCCATCAGCACTCCAAGATGGTAAAAACCTTGTTTTCACAACGGATTTTTTTCAAATGTTGGTCGACTCCCCCCACCCTCATGCGCCTTATAGCGTTAATTTGTATTTTGCAACGGGGTAGTTTTGTAAATTTCGAAACCATCGTGTTATTATGTCCTTTTGGAAAAAGAACAACAGAAATGGTCAGCAAGAAATGTTTATCTCTGTGGCCATTGCCCGATCCTTGGGAAGAAAAACAGAGCAAGTCTTGTTTTTGACCTTCCTCAAGAGCAGATTCGGTGTAACTATGATTATATTATGTTGAATGAAATGTCAAGAAATCGAGTTCTCTCGTCGGTTTTCAAAGAAACTGCTTCATTTATAATTAGTTTTGAATATATCCCGTGGGTGTGTATAGTTGACAGGTGAACAGAACGCTTTTCTTTTGCACTATCTCCGGTGTCACGGTACTCGCTTATAGCTTGGAACGGAAATTTGTTGGTTTAAGTTAAATTTGTTCAAGAAAACTGCAAAAACTGCTTGGCCAGGTGTGCCTAGATCTTCAACAAGAAATATAATGCGCTTTGCTGAATAACCTCTAGATAAAAAGATGAGAATGTATATGAATTGAAATCAATTCTAAAATCAAGACACAAAGTCAAGACATGAAATAAAGACATAGAATAAAGATATGAAGTCAACGCACAAGTCAAGGCATAAGTTAAGATATGAAGTCAACGCACAAGTCAAGGCATAAGTTAAGATATGAAGTCAAGGCACAAGTCAAGGCTTTAATTAAGATATGAAGTCAAGGCATAAGTTAAGATATGAAGTCAAGGCACAAGTCAAGGCTTTAATTAAGATATGAAGTCAAGGCATAAGTCAAAACATTAACAAAGACATAAAACCAAGACATAAAATAGAGACATGAAAGCAAAGAATAAAGTCAAATGACTCATTTTTGCGATGAGTTAGAAGAAAGCCCTTAAGTCCCAAGGAGCCATCTATACGGATATTTTTGTGTGCACAAATTTTTGTTTGGGGCGTCGGCTTTCGTCTGCGAGTATTTCTCGATATGCTATTGGATCTACACTTGTTGTTTTATGAGAAACTAATCTCGATTTCTGGTTTTAGTGCTGAAAGTGTATTAAAGATTTTGTGAGTACACACAAAAACCCAGTAAAACATAAAATGTAATATTTCGTTAAGAGTAAAAATAAACTCTCAAGAATAACATGAAAGATATTATTGCTGTCTGTCTACGTTTGCGCTCGATGTTTTCAAAACGCAAATTCAAAGAAATTGTAGCTAGTTCAAAGAAAATATTAGAAATGCTAAACTTCTGTGTGAATTATCTTATCCATGTATATCTCTAACGAAGCTTGCATCGTAGTAAGACCGCTATTTTTAAACGGTGTTTTAAGGCAGCAATCAGACCTTACTACAATCGACCAGTACCCCAGGAAGCATAGAATTGTTTTAGGTATCATTGTTTCAGAACATTAGGATTAAAAGCTTTGCTCATTATAAAGAAAGGGGTACGAAGCCCCCCTCCCCCTAAAGCAATAGTGGCTACAGACCTGAATTAATTTATTGTATTCAAGACAAAGCGATTGTGAACCTGCCTGTTCCTTATGTCATATACTATATATATATATATATGATAAATACCTTGCAGAAAGTGCCAGAAAAGTACAAGTTTTGAAAATTTGAAAGCTTGTTAGTTTATCGCTTCGTATGCAAGAATAATTCAATTAGGTAAATTACACTGAACAAAGGATGAGTAGTTGCAATGGAGATCTATTTCTTCAAGTTTGTTGGTTCATAGACTACAATTTATAGATGCATACAATTTTGACGATTTGCCTTTGTCTCAGGTGTTTTTACAACATGTCTCATGAACATCGTCGGTGTGGTTATATTTCTCAGGACTGGCTGGATGGTGGTATGTTTTTTTCAAAATTTTGTTCAGAGTACAAGATGTTAGCTAATGACTTTTTTGTAAAGCAAATAATGTTAGAATTTTTATTCTAAACAAGTCCTTTATGCAGTTGCATAGCTAAGGATTAGAAGGAGCATCAGAAGGGGATAATTGGAAGGCAGAATTTTATGTGACCACGCCATTGGGGATTTTGCCACGAATTTATGTGAATACGAATTTTAGAAGGAATATTATGCAATGGCAGGAAATGTTTTGCAGACAGGCAGAAGTCTGAAATTATCTAGACAGCCCTCGGAATATATTCGTCGGATAGTGGTTGTATTAAAATGTAAGCAGAAATTTATATTTTTGTCAACATCCGACGCTTATTCTCTGACGAACGTCATCCGAACAAAACTTCAGTGTGATATATTTCGTTTTTTTGTGTTTTTCAGATTTCGCGATGATAACGAGGACTACTTTTGTATTTCTTGAGTGATTAATCCATATCTCGTTATTTAGATACAGACATACCGTAAAAGCTCTATTACGCCCCCAGAGTGCTTACCGTAAATCCTCGAATTAGCCCCTAAGACATCTTCTAGACAAATATCGACTGTAGCATAAGTAAATATTTACGTGGGCCGTATTTATTCCACCTAATCTTATCATCATCACACCCGTCAAGAGACCCATTCAATTCACATGTTTTCTTTGTTTGAAATCGGGAGCCTATTTTGAATTTTTGCTTGATAAGGGGAGCCTAATCGAGAGGGTGCTCAAGAGAGAGGGGGGCGTAATAGAGCTTTCACGGTATGCAACATAAATATCAACATTTTCCATCTATTTTACGATTCATCATTCAACTTCTTTCACAAAACGATGTCCCTATAGCATGGTGCAGTTAAAAGCCAATTAGATACGTCTCCCCCTTCTCGAGTTTGGTCCCTAGCTCCATCTCTTTTCCTTTAATTTAGCATATAAACGATTCTCTGGTCGTATGTGACAGGGCTGTCACTACTGTCGTTCTACGTGGGGCTCGCCCCCCTCTCCCCACCAAAAAATAAATTACAAAATCCTTTGTTTTTAATGCATAGTATCTTTAATTCGTATAGTTCTCGAACAATGATGCCTCGATAATTGTATCCTTTCTACGACACTGTAGAAGACTGACATAACCCCTTCATTTTGGATATGCTAAGCTAAACTGGCATGCATTGAGAAAAGCAGAATTTGTCCCAGGTCTTAGCACGCTTTTTTTACAAGGAACCTACCTCAAGGTCTAGTTCCAAATGTTCCTTATTCGTAGACCTCAAATCATCAAATTGTAGTATCAAAAGTTCCTTAATAGTTCCTTAATTTTCACTGCACATCAAGTGCCATAAAAATTTTGCCTTTACTTGTGGCTAGAACTCAGGAGCAAAAACACAAAGAAGGCTATGCATAGTGAAAATCTCACTTTCGGTGTTTTGACTACAATAAGCCTTAACACTTAATAGAGAGTGGTGCGAGACAGCATATGCTGGAACTACTCAATAAAGCAAATGAATGAAACCGCCTTTTTAGTTCTTGATGCTTGCAGTTATGAAAATTTGTCAAATTGAAAAGTTCCTTAGGGATTTTGTTTTTAGTAGTATAAGTTCTTTAAATATTTTGGCCTTCTACATGTAGGTTCCTTATAAAGTGGTTGCTTACAAAAAAACGTGTAGCTAGTTTAGTTAACGGATCTGTAGCTTCATTTCATGCCCATCAGACGATACTGTGTCTATTTCTAAATGTTCCTTTTATCTCTCTAGGGCTACGCTGGCATAGGCCTGTCGCTACTCATAGTTGTTATTTCCCTTTCGATTGCTCTTGCCACCGTCATGTCTGCAGTTGGTATCTGTGATCGATGTGATGTCTCCCACGGTGGAGTCTACTTTATCGTATCACATGTCCTTGGCGGAAAAATTGGAGGGTCTGTTGGCCTTCTTTATTGTCTCGGAAATGTACGTTCACGATGATCCTTTTTGTTCTGAATCAACCACCTTTTGTCTTGAATAACTACTTATAATTCTTTCAAATATGACCTTTACTGCTTCCATCAATACTTTGCAGTATTTTCCACTACTTTCCATTGAAGTAAGAATGTTAGTTTTGTTATGTTTACTACAATTTATTTCGGGGGCATTTATCATTTAGGGCAGCTGTTATGCAAATACATTTTACTGACCTTTGTGAATAGTCAATAGTGGAAGGAAAATAGTGGAAGGAAAGTTAAACGGGATCTGTGGCTATTCAATCAAAAAGATATCTTCAATATTTCAATCCCTTCCTTCTTTGGATTGCTAATGTGCTGGTTTTCAGTAAACATATTCATAATTTTTGAATCAGCTCAGTCTACCAGAACCATTTGCACTTGTTGATTGTTTCATTGTGCCAATTTAGGCCCGTTTACCAAAGTTAGCAAAGCACAAACGGTACGCTGATATCTTACAAATCTTTAATCAAAATGCAATACTCGAAGAAGCAACTGAAAGATTTGACAAGTAAACTGGAAAATCGTTCGTCTTGGCACTGGGAAACGCACCGTGAATTTCAACTGGGCATCCATAAATATATCTGCAGGCTCTCGTTCTTTCCCGTCCCCTCAATTTCCTTTCTTGAGAATGTATCATCAAACCTATTCTTGCTAGGCGTATTTGCTACCTATTGCAAAGCTGAGGTTCTATATTTCAATCAAAATAATTGAGCATGTATATTGGTTTTTAACAAGTGGTATTTTGATTTTAGGCCGTTGCCACAGCTATGTATTGTATTGGGTTCGCAGAATCTTTATCTAGTCTCGTTGGCTGGAATAACACTTGGGCAATCAGAAGCATCGGTCTTGTAGTCTTGCTAGCACTTCTAGCTATTGCCATATCTGGCGTCAAATGGGTGATAAGGTTCCAGCTGGTTCTGGTCTTGATTTTAGCTGTGGCTGTTATGGACTTTGTCATAGGTACCTTGGTACACGACGATCCAGGTACGTGGCTGGTTTAATTTCCAGCGTCATTTTCTATTTTGATTCTTTGGCAGTAATGTGTTATCACAAAAACAAACGTGGCAATCTGCAGACTAAGTATGAGAATCTGAAGACTCTGGAAGATTACAAAAAGGATCTATTGGTTTCAAAACTATAAGTAGCATTCAAAATTATATAGGAACAGTAAATAAACTCCATTTGGCCTATACCTCTATGGGAAAATGAGCTTCTCAACCATCTAGCCATTGGCCACCTACTGCTCTTTGGCATTATCATTTGCAGAGCGACAGCCTTGATAAACGTTTCATTTAACATATTTTTCCCGCGGTGATATTGCTTAGTAAATTATCAAAACCTATTTGTTTATTTTTGTTCCTCTATTTCTGTATCATTTGCAATGTCACTTGGGTTCCTCTGCAACACTGGTGAACTGCCACCTTTTTTAAAGAACACAATGATAGCAACTTTGCTGTGGAAATTACGAGTTAAGACATTTGTAAGATTTCAGGAACCGTTCGGTATTTTTTTGGCACAAATCTCTCTTAGAATCACAAGGAAGCTCCTTCACGATCTAGCATTATGATTCACAATCCTTGTGGAATATTTGACTTGTTTTCCCAATCAAAATATTTGGTCGGAAGTAGCAAAAGTTTACGTGCAACCTTCACAATGCTGACCTGAAGTTACCTAAATAAATAACATAGATTCTGCTAAAGCTTCAATTTTTCTAGTTTTTACCTCTTGTTGGCCCGTCATGCTTTTCTGTTCTCATTATCTGTTTTTATTTTTGTTGATTAATGAATTTAACTACATCCATAGACAAATATTGTTAAATTATTGAGCCTAGGCCTCCTGGGAAAAGGCTCTTTTTTAAAACCAAATCCTTACACGATAAGAATTGAGAAGTAAAAGTTGCTCTTGTAAGTCTTTGTTTGTTCGAAATATTTTATTTGTATGCGAAAATGTTCGATTTTTTCTTGTAGTTGACGGCTTTACTGGGTTTAGCCATGAGAATTTCAAGCAAAACTCGAAGCCAATGTTCACGGGGACGGTGCATTTTTTCACTGTGTTCGGTGTCTTCTTCCCAGCCGCCTGCGGGGTGATGTCTGGAGTGAACATGAGCGGTGACTTGAAAGATCCTGGCAAAAGTATTCCCATAGGGTCAGCAGCTGCACTTGGCGTCACGTAAGTGGTTAAATTTCGTTTAAAGAGAGTAATTCGTTTTTGTCTCAAGTAATTGCTGTGTTTTGTACGCAATGCTACGTCTACCTTAGTCTTAAACCGTAATCAAACTAAGGTTAATGGGAAAAGAGTTTTTCATGATAAGAAATTACTTTCTAAGGTTATGTTAGAAATTGTAACATGGCTTTGCAAATTGTTTCATTTTGCAGTGGCTAAGGCATTGACCAGTCCTCGTCCTTAAAAGGCATTTCCTAGTTTAGTATCCCAGGTTTCGCTTCTCAAAAATTTAGTATCTGAGTTTGATGTTGTCTTTTCTTTATTCCACAACGCGATAGTCTTATTGATTTTCATTTCAGCGGTGGATTTTATGTGATTTTCATATTTCTTCTTGGAGCAACCTGTACTCGCGGAGCTTTGAGGGCGGATAGTATGATTATGCAAAAGGTAGATTCTAAACCTTGTTTTCCCTAATACAGTATATCTATTCACATTAACAGTCGCTATGTTTCTGGTAGTACAAACCCCCTTCCTTATATATTGAATACGTTTCTGGCTATTGAATAGGCTCAGAAATATTTATAGATCTCACAACAGCTGCAACATTGTTTTTATTTTGATAAGCAGCTTCAGAGACAACCTCACCAAAAGTAACTCATAAATTGGTGCGTCACCGAGATCTCTTTTCTTGTGATGACTTGTTTCCAGTTTTTTTTGTCAGTTTATACTGAAAATTACTGTCACAAAGTGCTCGATACCATATAGGCAGAGCCGTTCACGAGCAGAGCAGAGCTGTTTCAACAGTTGCCTGATGATGGCATTAAGCGTGAAACTCGGAGTAGCAACTTAGAATCGTCCTGTTCTATACAGTTTTTATAATGAAAATACCCAAAATATTTGTTTTGAAGCCCTGAAAACAAACGTTGTGTATTTCTGAGCTTCTGCTTGCTTGACTGTAAATACAAAATGTTAGCAGCCGGATCTATTCATTAATTCTAGAACATCATCATCGTCTTTACCATCATCGTAACCATCACCATCATTATTGTCATTGTCAATGGTGTGCATCCCAAAGTAAATAGACTGTTTTGTTTCAGGCCTAGTAATTTCAAAGAGTCAAATTATACATAAAATTACATGCTGTTCTTATTGCGTTCTAGATATCCGTGATTGGTTTCCTATTCTTGCTTGGGCTGTATGTATCCTCACTCTCATCAATATTAGGAGGAGTTGTTGGGCCCCCACGAGTATTGCAAACGATTGCTGAAGATAATATTTTACCAATCCTTAAGCCATTCTCAAAGGTAGGTGATAAGGAAGTCTCATCGTGTCACCTACGGATATGAAATGTAAATTGAATAATGAAGTGTTTTCTGAGTTTTATAAACATTTTTTGAAAAGCATTACTTGGGAACTCTTTCTTATCAGATTTAAAACAAGCAGTACCATGAAACTGGAACCTTTGTGCCATCCTTTGTGGAAAACTGTTCTTGATCAATGAGGGACGAGGATTGAATTATGATTGGATGATACACACCTGCGTCTCAAAGAATTGGACCGAAAGTAGTTATTGCTTACCAGATGGCATTTAAGCTTCTCCATTAGCAAACAATATGAAATCAATACTGTATGGTATACACATAACGATGTTGACCGAAGGAAGAAGCTTCCCGCATCGCGAATAATTAGGCCGAAAGTAGTTATTGCTTACCAGATGGCATTTAAGCTTCTCCATTAGCAAAAAATATGAAATTAATACGGTATGGTAAATTTTCCTCTAACTCTTTACAGCGTGGGTCGAACAATGAGCCGCAGAATGCAACATTCTTGCTAGCCTTTGTCGTTATTCTGTTCATCTTGATTGGAAAATTGAACACACTGGCCACCATTGCAACAATGCCATTTCTGTTGACGTACATTGCCATAAACTATTCATATTTTGCACTCTCGATGAGCTACGATCTAAAGAAGCAAGAAAAGCGTAAACAGCAGGAAAGTGAAATTAAGGAGCAAAATTTACCCACTTATTTAGCAAGCAAAGATAAATCAAAGCCTTCATCGTCAGCAACCGAAAACAAGTTAAGCTCACAGCCAGTCGAGAAGACGCCGTTAATTGCAGATTGTGAGTCGTATGGAAGCAGAGAAGAAGATCTTGAAGCTGCCTCTCAACCTTTTCAAGTAATTATTGAAATAAACGAGTTTTTTCCTTAGCATTTTACAAAGTAAATATTTGCAAAATATTTTCTTAGCCAAGCACAAAACGTCAAAGGAAACCTTTATTATGGTAATAAGAAATACTCAAATGGCGCTGTAAATTATTATAGGACTGAATTTAGAAAGCATGCAAGCAAGGCTCTTATTATTTCAAAGGGTTGGCGTCACACCTTTTTTCCATGTAACTATTTTCTTCATTCCTTTGCAAACATTCCATTTTCTTCATTTCATGTATGATACCTATGTTGCAGAAGCAGAGCAATGAAAATGGAGTTCACAACACAGTCTCTGAAGACCGTAGAGATAGTATTGAAATTCGCGATGCTTCATCTTTGGAAATGAACGGAAATGATAAATCTGGCAGCAAACAAAATCTGTCTGAAACTGTATCACCCGATGGTTCGTATACTTTGTCTTGGCGACGTTTGATCTGTTGTTGAAATGTCCATAACCAATAAAAGGCACGAAATGCCAATTATTCGTAGACTTTAAGGACATATTTTATTGACAAATTGTGGAGGATTTAGGGAAAATTTATGAACAAATTGTGAAGAATTTAGGGACAATTTATTGATGATCAGTGGGCAAAAAAGTTGCACGAGCTAATGGTTAAAACTAAAATTTCGACCGTCTGTCTATAGGCTGCCTAAAATAAACAGAAGCATGTTGGGGTGTGTTGTGAATAAACCACAAGATAAAGTTGAAGTAATTATGTTTTGACATTACAGTATGGGACTCATTCTCGATTCTAGGATACAGAGGTATTGAAGAGCCACAGCTAGAGTTTGTCAAAAACAAAGAGCCAGATGCTTTGTATTCGAAGTTATGCAATAGATGGGTATCCCTATTGACGGTAAGCACCATGTGCATTTCGATATCTTAAAATGTGTGTTTTGCTTAACCACCCTTTCAGTTCTCGGCCCTTTGTATTCTGACTGAACGTTTTTTGGGACAAGTCTGAAAGTATTACTGTGTCATGTGTGACCAGTAAAACTATATGAATCCGCCCTTGATGATATGAGTAGCAAGTATGGCTTGTGGTTGTCGGGTTAAAATTCAAAACGTCCATTGTATTATCAAGATAACTTACCAAGGTGCCTCCCTCAGCTGTACTGATTGCTAGAATCTGATAAATAAATGTAACTTGGTGAATCTATGCCTTGTCATGCTAAAAAAAATTTTCTTTCCAGCACATTTTCCCTTTAGTTTGTTGAATGAATCTAACTGGTAGATTATTATAAATATCAATTGAAACAGTGCAATATAGACAATACCCTAGCGGAGTTTGGCCTGATTAAGCCTTTAAATAGACCGATTATTGACAAAAAACTAAACACAGTTTCGTGGAGACTTTCTCTTAGGCATGGGTTGTATTTTCTTTAATTGAATCAACAAATAGCATCATGTTTTAAGTGTTTTGTTTTGTGACAACATGTAGAATATAGAATATATATTAGCATAAAACGAAGCTGATTTAAAGCTTTTCTTTGACTTTATTTGCAGAGTGGCATCAGCTTTGCACTTATGTTCTGCATCAGCTGGACATACTCATTAGCAAGCATTTCAATTTTTCTGCTTCTATATATATTCATAAGCCAATCAAATCCTGGATTGTCACGAGGAGTTGCCTATGAATTCAGTATTTCAAAATGGGTCAAAACCTTTGGCCGGCTAAAAAGGTAACTGCACTCAATCATTTATTTGTTATTTGTGATTTTAATATAATATAATATAATATAATATAATATAATATAATATAATATAATATAATATAATATAATATAATATAATATAATATAATATAATATAATATAATATAATATAATATAATATAATATAATATAATATAATATAATATAATATAATATAATATAATATAATATAATATAATATAATATAATATAATATAATATAATATAATAAAATATTATATCATATCATATCATATCATATCATATCATATCATATCATATCATATCATATCATATCATATCATACCATGTCATATCATATCATATCATGTCATATCATATCATGTCATATCATATCATATCATATCATATCATATCATATCATATCATATCATATCATATCATATCATATCATATCATATCATATCATATCATATCATATCATATCATATCATATCATATCATATCATATCATATCATATCATATCATTCATATATAATATCATATGTCTCCGTTTTTCCTCTTTTTCCTTTTCTCTTTTTCTTTTATGCCTCTCAAATTCTTGCATGTCTTTCCTTTCCCGCGTTTCACATTACCATGTTGGTGTTCATTCATTTGTCGTCCTCCCAAGCGATTGACTGCATATATAGATGTGAAACAATGTTCTTGTTTTTAGCGATGACAAAAATGAGAGACAAATAGTTGTACACAGGGGTTATGTGCCATATGGAATATCAATGTACCAAATGACCCAAGACAATTCCGATTATGCTCTTAGAGACAGGAAACATCATTCCTCGGTCATAACAAAGCCTGTACCGTATGATTAATAGTTGATTAAATCAAAAATAATTTATTCAAGACCCTGTGCTAGCAATAATGCAACCCGATAAAGAGAATTGATAAAGAGATTCACTGATGCACGTCATATGAGTATGCAGCAGCCCAAATGACGTAAAAGCCAAAATTAATTTCAATCCTCAATATTTTGTTGTTGCATGTAATTGTTAAGGCATGTGTTGGCAAGGGTCTTTAATCGTTTGATGTCTGTCTTGTGTTGTTGTGTTGCTTCGTCTGTTCGAATAATTTATAATGGTTCAGTTTGCAAGTACCATGGGTCATAGACGCAAATAGCTATTTTGCGGCTCTTTTAGTAATAATGTTTGGTGTTAGTTTTTACATGTAAAACAGACCTGTCAATTTGCGAATCTGAAAACGTCGAACCAAGCATAATAGCTTGGTATTTTGGTCGGAGATGGGAAAATTCCAACTTTGTTAACATCAACCTTTTCTTTTCTTTTGATTTGGTCAGGCACTTATGAGCATTTGCATAAAATTTTGAAAGCATCTCAAGAGACAATACAATCTATTTTGCTAAATTGCAGTAGATGGTGATAGGCAAGAACTTATATGGAAGAAGAAACATTTGCTCCCTTAAAGATCAGATGAAGCTATTTAGGTGTTTATTGTTCTTTATTTATTTATTTATACAATTGTTAGTCCAGACTACTTTGCCATCCATCTGTATACATTTACAGCGTACCCCTTTCATTTCTAAATATGCCTTTTGCATAGGTTCTTCCTATTTGCCCATCTTTGATTTCACTACATAATAAGAATTTGTATCCTCACCTAAATAAAGGCAAGTTGATTTTCTTTCATAAATCCAGTTATCACCCCAAGGTCTATTGTTCGATTCAGCAATTTTTCTTCCATGTTCTTGCGAACACAGAGCACTTTGATGCAGTTAAGTGCTTTAAAATGAAGTTTCTGGTTGGTAAAATGGTTTGGCTTAGAGTAAATTGCTGAATGACGACAAATAATTTCATTAAAATTCAATACTATTCACTGGTAAGGCTAATAAATTAGTTTTACTATTGACCGAAACAAAAGGCAACTCTACACAGATTACTCTGGGGAACAGAGAGGTTTGTCTGAGAGAACAAGATCAGGGGCGGATACAGAATAAAAGTTGACGGTCGCACATAAACACTACCCAGCAGGCGGTAGATACTCCCTCGTGGTCAAGGGTAGAGCCATGATTAGATTGGCTAAAAATGCTATCAAAATGGTGTAATCGTGTTTTTTACTACGTTTTTTGACATATTACTAAGGGCACGTTTGCCCCCTCCCTTGCCCCTCCTAGCAAAGGGCAGGAGGGGCGCTTGCCCCCCCGCGCCCCCCTTCTCCGGCGTCCCTGGAAATTTTTTTTGAAAGCTGCCTCTAGATAAGCTTAAAACTACTCTAAATCTTTACAACTCATCAAACGTTGCCAATTCAAGTAGGGCCTATCTTTGGAAAGTATGAATTTAAATAAAAAGCAACCAACTGAACTTAAGGAAAACTGGAACACAACGTAACTTTATAGGAACAGACCTAAGCGGTGGAATACGCACTTCTACATATCGAAAATTCAAGTCCAAGAATCAAAATTGTTTCACAGAGCAATTCTACTCTTCGGGAACTTAGCCTTAAATCTGTCTACTACTGAGTCCAAGTCAAGAGCACTTCCACGGGCACGATGAATACCTAGCATCATCAGACTGTCTAGACGCTCGTCCTTCATAAGTGAGCGCAGATCACTCTTGATGAGGCGCATAGAGCTGAAGCTGCGTTCACATTCGGCTGAAGAGACTGGCAAAGTGCATGCGATGGATACAAGCCGGTGCAGCTCAAAGAAAGCTTCATTTAGCTTTTCCAAGTGTGCCTCTAGTTGCAGAAGTGTGCTTGGGCGGTGTTTTTCTTCTTTTCTTGAGAGCATATATTTAAATGTGGCAATTTCACTGCGTAGTGCACCAATTTCAGACTGAAAAAGCTCAGCAAAATTGACAAGAGTTGTTGGGTCCAAGTAGCTTTTCGACTTGGGGGCCAATGCAGTTATGCCTTTCATGATCTTTATGTTTTTTTCGTCAAACCGCTTGCAAAGTTCTGCAGTTGTTCTGTTTAGTATTTCTTTGACATTTTGTACGTAGCCATCAAACCCGCTTGCTACTTGAGGCTCTGAAGATGCTTCCACAACAAACTCTCGAAGAGAAGCAGGCGTTGCCCTCTTTCTTGGTGGTCTTTTTTCTTCCGGCAATTCCAAGCGATCCGCTGCTTCTTCGGCAGTATCCCAGAACTCTTGAATCTTATCCCTGCTTTGACAGTCATCCAGTTCATCTTTCAATGTTGCAATGAGATCAATGGCTTGACTCAAATCATTGGAGGGTTTCTGCAACATGTCAGACGCAAATTTGGCTTTGTTCAAGACGTGTCGGATGGCAAACAGGTATCTCACAAATTTCCTGTCAATCTGCAGAAGATAACCAGTAGCTTCTGTTCTGCGACCGGGGTTCGTATCTGTGTCAATCACATCCTGCAGGACTTCCACCAAGATATCCAACCGCTCCCAGAAAACATTGAATTGCTTCGCCTGGCAAGACCATCTCGTGTCAGAAACTTTTCCAATTTCCATCACATGAACCTTGTGATCCTCTTGGACCTTTACCCATCGTACATGAACGGTGCTGCTGCTCAGAAAAGAATGCAGGCTTCTGAATAGCGATATCATGTCTGCCACACAACTGATTGATTTCACAACATCGACGATCACAAGGTTCAATCGATGACAAAAGCAATGGACGTAGTAAGCCATTTCAGCACCGGTTTTCAGAGGAAGTTTCCTTTGAACGCCATTCAGGTGACCAGAAACAACAGAAGCTCCATCGTAGCCTTGCCCCACGCATGCTTTCATGTTGGCTTCGATGCGTTGCAATCGTTCAATTATTGTGTCTGAAAGACCATCTGCATCTAAACTTTGCGCCTCAGCAATGCCAATAAATTCCTCATGTATGGCATTCTCGTAGCAGTAACGGACTGCAACAACAAGCTGCTCTTTTTTGCTTCTATCTTTAGACTCATCTGAAAGGACGGTAAAATACTGAGCCTTATTGAGCTCACTTTTTATTTGCTCAAGAACCATGTCTTTCATAATGTCTAAGATGGCATTCTGTACGCTGTGGTGAGTATACTTTGCATTTTTCGGGCCAGTGCGGATTTTGTCAGCAACAACTGGGTCATGCCTTGCAAGAAGACCAAGTATCGCAAGAAAATTACCACAAGAAGGTCCATAGTCTAGAGCTTCTTTATTTATATCGGCAACACGAAATGAACCTCCAGTCTCACGTTGGGCAATCTTCCGCTGAGCAGTGAGAAGCAGGACTTCGCAAATCACTCGCATGTAATGCCTGTTGTCTTTAACCAGTTTCGAATAAGCGGCATCATGAAGTGTGGCAATGGTCTGAAAATTTCCAGACTTAACGTTTTCATAGTGCGCTTTAGCAGCTACACTTTGGGCATGAAGATGGCTGGTTTGATGTTGCAAGAGTTTGTTATCATTCACTTTGGTGCCATAGCATCTTTTCCAATTGCGCAAGCCTTGACTAACAAACGCTGGATCCTTCCGATTCTCTGAAAAATTACGACAGTGGAAACAGAAGATGGCATCCTCCATTTGCGAATACTCAATCCAGGGATACTTTTCATACAGCAAAGGTGTGAATGCGCGATGCTGATTGCCAATCAAATGTGTAGGGAAGGAAATATTACGAGGCTGCACAGGTCCGCCGTCTTTGGTTGAGGATATGTCCTTGGGGCCAGCGACGGATAGTGTAAGTTGCGGTCCTCTCGAATCTCCTTGAAGTGCTAAAACGAAAAAAATTATCCATCACACTTTGCAAACTTTTTTCCTGTTAAGTTCTTGGCAGTGCCCTATTTTATATCTGAGAAGTGCCTCTTTTCATTGTTTTAGACTTTTCTTTGAGCTTTAGTGCGAAAGAGGCTATGGGAGCCAAAGTGGCTGCTTATATGCAAAACTTTTCCGGGCGAGCATGCCCCCGTGCCCTTCTAGCAGGGTTTGCCTTCGTCTTAATTACATACCAAGGTGCCCTTTTTTCACGCGCCCTTCCACTTTTTAGTACCCCCCTACGCCGCTGGTTAATGGAGAGTTACGATTATATCTGATAGCTAGTTAGTATACCTTCGGCTGATAATCCTGCAGGATCAACTTCATCTTCCAACTCGAGTTCCAACTGTTCCAAATTTTCCTCGATATCCTCGTTGCTGTCGCTTTCATTTGCTGCTTCCACAATGTCCGACATCGACTGTTCGGCTTCCGAAATGGTGACGTAGTTGTCAGCATCTACATTCGTGACTTCGGGGTCCAAGCTAGAAGTTGTACCTGGAAGTTTAAACAAATGATTTACTACCCTGTTTTACATGTGTGAAAAAGATTATAATATCTCCTGGGAGATGGACAAAAAGGCATTTTTACTAATCAATCTTTTGTGACTCTTAATATCAAAATCATCCAAAAAATTATTTTTATTTGTAAATAAAACGAAGAAATTTATACGTCTAACAAGGTTTATTCCTCATCCAGTCATAGCCAGGTATATTTGTTTAAATATGTCGCAGTCGCAGTGAAATCCCATATTATATAGGTCCGAAAATAAGAAACTTTTAATTTCTGGAGAGCTAGGTTTCCTATAAAAATACACGTTTTTTTCTTAATAAGGAACTTGTTTATAAAAAAAACTAGAAGGATTTATCGTAAATAGTAATAGATGGTTTCCCTTAAAAATAGTAAAAAATAAGAAATTTGGAAACTATTAGTACTCTGGGCTTGAGTCAAGTTTCTTATAAATAAAAAAACGTGTACGTAGAAGCAAAACACTACAAATATGTATGGTTGGGATGGGGTAAAATGGCTTAGCTACTACGTAAATGAGTTTGATTGTTTTTATGGCTGAAGCCCTTTGCTAAGTGTTTTTCCTCGTATTAAAAGGACTTAAATATTAAAACGTATAACATACCACGTTCGATTTGCTCTTCGTCTTGAATTTTCGAAATTTCAACTTCTTGTTCTTCGGGGTCTTCTGTTGTTCTTTCAGTTTCAAAATCATTAACCTTTCGTTTCTTTGGAAAAGTACCGCCTTTTGATTGAAAAAATGTTTTTATTTTTCTCTGCTGCGAGTCCGTTTCAACTATTGCCGTCGTAGGAGCAGTCCTTCCCATTGCAGCCAAATCTTTGTGCTTGGACTTCGTGTGGCGGGCAGCGTAATCATTGTTAAATACGTCATTACATATACTACATCTAACACTGAAACGGGTAACATTTGTTGCCATATCGCTATCGCACAAAAATATTCCGATGTTGTAGGTTGGTTATAGCAAGCAAGATTTGGACGAACTGCACTATCCATAACATAAGATCAAATTTAACAGCATGCGGAAAACACCTGGTACTGAACATCTAAACAACCAATTCAAACTTCTTATAACAGATTATTATTTACCATGAAATTGATGTGTCGATGAGTTGTTTTGGGATGAGCTTCCTGAATTCTGATAACAGTCCTTTTAGAAATTTCTATTTCCGCCAAAACTTAAAAAATTCGCTCCGACAAAAAAAATTCAAGCATAATTTATCTTCCGACGGAGGGGCTAGCCTCCTCCGACGGGGGGGCTGTAGCCCCCCCTGCCCCCCCTCTGGCGCCACCACTGGGCATTGTGTGAGATCGACCAAGGTTCGGTCCTGTGTTTATTGTGTAAAGAGAGGTAAATGTATTATCTGTAAGGAGGGAAATAAAGGATTGTGGTAAACATTATTGCCTTATTTCAATGACTGAAGTCTAAAACTAAATTCTGAAAATCTGACGGTCTTCCGTGTGACCTGTGCGACACCCTAAATCCGCCCCTGAACAAGATTATAAAGTGAGTAAAAGATTTATGAAAACTGTGTCATGATTGATAGGTCTATAAGAAAGCTTAAGTTTTTGATGAGCAAAGATTGAATGAAGGTGAAACAAAGCGGCCATGCTATTGGAGAAAACTGTGAGCCATACGTCAATGGCATTTTTTGACCGTTCTAAGCGTTTTGGAATCGTTCTTTAGAACTAGTTAGCGTTTTACGTTGTCTTGAACGTTTAAAATTGCAGCTTAAGATAACAGATTTAGGGAATTTAAAGACAAGATATATATTATGTATTTAAATTTCATTTGCATTATTTAGAGTTAAATTTACAATTTATTGTACAAGATTTCGTATTGATAGTTTGAACATCAATAAAGACTGTTTATTTTTAATGATAATTAAGATGCATCAATTTGATTAATTTAGACATTTTTTCCATTCGCTTCTTTTAAGGGATTATCTGTTCAACAACTTGCAGAATATATTTCGCATTCCTCTCTTTATTTATTGTGTGTAGCGGTTTTTAATTTAAAATTGGATGCATGAACAGCTAGTTAGTCCAAGGACTGTGGAGCCTATTAGTGATTGCTGGGGTTCAAAGTTTCTGGAGAAGGGGATGAACATGCTTAAAACCAAAAGAAAGGTGGTTTTTGTACAGTTTTAAGTGTATTTTGGGAATGATTGAGGCGCGAGGCCCTTTGCTCCACCCCTACTTCTGCAGTCTCCGAGTCAGTCGAAAGGAGGTCGTTTTTAAATTGGCATCTTGGTACTTTCGTAAGTATGCTTTCAAAGAAAACCTCAGGTAATCCAGCTTGAAAGAAATGGAACTTATCGTAGCTCGCCGTCTCTTTGTGCGTAGAACTTCTAGAATTCTTGGGCCTTCTCTAACTAAAGGGGTGGCAACTGCCCCTCCAGTCCCGGTTTGCATTCTCTGCGCAAGACACTCAACTTTCCCCAATGGAAATCCTTCAGAAAAGGCTATGTAAAATTCCCACAACACTATTGACAGAAAGACAGCTATGTTTACGAACATGTTGAATCAGTTTCATTTTGCTCTTTTGCATTAGTTCTTGTCGACAAAGTCAACGTTATTAAGCAGCCGTGTTAATTTATTGTTGAAGAATGTATTACATATTTTGTTACTCATTATTCATTTCATGCAAGTTCGTAAATTATTGAGAAAGTAGATTCAATTATATTAGATTCAATAAGTACAATAAACACGGATCTCTGTTTTCTACTTCATTCCTTCCTTTTTATGGAATTGGTCATCCTTTCCATCGGACATTTCGCATTCATACCTTACAAGGTACGAAACTGCTGGAACCATCATCTTTGGGGAACTTCAGCATTACAAAAATACACCATAGCTTTCTTAAATAACTCTATGGATATCTCCTAACGTATAAATCCTATTTGGTCCATTATTCCCTAGAAGTCATTTTTTGTGTAAATCTTCTCCGTTTTAAGCTACAATGAATTATCCCTCGTTTCAAATGACTGATTTTAATATGAAGCCCATTTTATCATAAACCTATTCCATCCCTAAATCTGTATTGCGAAATCTCACGTAATTTACTGTTTCTACAACATTCACTCCTCATGGTTTACCCCCACTATGTTACCCCCGCCTTGTTGCCCCCACCTTGTTTCCCCAATCTTGTTTACCCCCACTGTGTTTTCACGGCGCTCTCCCCACTGTGCACCTCCCCACCGTCCTCACCCTTTGTCCACATCCCAACATCCACATCCCCCGCTGTGCACGCCTTAACTGTGTTTGTTTACCCCTACTGTGCTCACCCCACCGTGCTCAACCCCACCGTCCACACATTCTCTGTATTTGTTTACCCCTACTTTGTTCACCCCACTGTGCTCGCCCACAGCGTACACATCCCCACCGTGTTCAACCCCACCGTCCACACATTCTCTGTATTTGTTTACTTCTACTGTGTTCACCCCACTGTGCTCGCCCACAGCGTACACATCCCCACCGTTTTCAACCCCACCGTCCACACATTCTCTGTATTTGTTTACCCCTTCTGTATTCACCCCCATTTTGATCACCCCACCGTGCGTCTTCGTTTACCTTTATCGTGCTTATCTCATTACGAAGATGTATCATTTGGCGTTGACACAATGCAGAATACCTTACTGAACGAAATTTTCGACGGGCTGCTCAGTGGCGGACACTTGAGGGGGTGGGCGACCGCCCCCCAATACTTTAGAGGACAATGGTCTTTTGTTCTAGAACAATGGGACATGTGACGTCATCTTTTTAAAACAATAGGCGTTCCCCCCAATATTTGATCAAGTGTCCGCTCCTGGGGCTGCTTCTGTCATATTCTCAAAAATTTTGAAAGTCAGTTTCCGTATCAATTTTTGGGACCATTAGAGTAAAAATTTCGTTACTTGACCAATGAATGAAATTCTCAGTTTTTTTACAGTAAAGAAAGAAAAGAAACAATTCTTTCTTATAGAAAAAAATTCAGTGCACAATAGTTTCATTTGCTTTAAGATGTTTACAAGGAATATTCCGATAAGCTTGAATTACCTGTACTAGTAATTCCTTTATGTTTTTACAGTTAAAATTTTTACCAAAAGTCTTGGTATACTAAAAAAATTTTCAATGACATTTTATCTTCCCTGAGACAATGCTCATTTGTCAGAACTTGCATGTTGCCTGTTCTTATTGAATGATTATGGTAGTCTGTTCTTCACCCAGCATTGTTCCGAAGAATGGGCCTACTTAATTTGTCTAATTTGAGAGTTTTGTTGACTTTAGAATAGAGAGAAGGACCCAGTGAAAGAAGAAACATACCAGCATATTTTGCCAGTCCACGGCCAGTATATATCTACTGCTTGTAGTCATTTCTGCTTATAAAAATGTAAGTTTGGCCAATTATAAATGAAATAGCTTTCTAAGGGGCCTTTTAATATATTCCTAAGAGCTTTTCATATGTCTATCTTTAAACCTAAAACTAAAATATGTGGAAAATGCAGGGTTAATTTGCTATGTTATTTCCGCCACAAGGTCAAGAGGCATCCTCTTTCACTTTCCTTACAAGTATTCGCTATAGAAAGACGTTGTTTTTTTTCAGATAGCTTTGCACTATGTTCTGCACATTATTGATATTCAGGAATTTTTAGTGACTGAACACCTAACATCTAAAGCAGCTAGAAGAGCACAAGAAAGGTTGAAGCAGATCACAGTTGGTCTTCTGTGCACACAATTCTTCAAACCCAAAACCGATCTGCCCAGAGAAACAACTAACAGTTTTTTAAAGCAGTAAAAACATAGGTTTTGACAGAAGAGCGAAAGTAAAGATTATTTTCTGAAAATATTTTATCCTTTATGCTTTTGGAGTAAATGTTTCTCGGTTTTTTACGCAATGCATATTGCGGGTAATCCATCAGGTCAACCTCACAAGAAGCATATTTTTACAGAAAGAACAAATTTAGTGGCTAATCATTTCAATACTGTAGCCTTCGAAAAATAACATATTTGCTTATTTCTGCTATTTCGTCACATTAATTACAATCGTGGTTCAACAACTGCGCTTTAGGAAAATATTTACAGCCTTTTCTCTGCACCTGTTGGCTAATGGAAACCTTTTTCCTCAAAAATTGATAAGAACTCAAATGAATTCGTGCACCCTAACCGTCCCACGCATTTTTAATAATCTATGGAGCTGCATGAATCTGCTGGAATCTCTTGTGGCCATTACGTAGGCAATCACACGTGGCAGTAGAAGTATTGTAACCATACGACACAGCTTATGACCCTATGGGACCCAAAAAGCTAAGTGTGTATGGAGGATAGAAGGACATCCGTAGATTGGGGTAAGGGTAGGATGAAGTTACTACCTTAGGCAGCGCCATGGTTGCCGCCGAAGGAAACATTTTTTTGATCTAATGCTACAAATTCGTCGGAAATCGCATTATTTGAAGCAAATTTTAATGATAAAATGTTTTTCTTAAATTGAATATCCACTGGAGGAAATCGGTGGTTTTGATCGACTTCTACCTTGTTTTACCTTACGCAACATAAGTACATAAATTTTCAAATCTGGGACACAATTTTCAAAAGTCTGGTGATACGCACAAAATTGGTACTGTCCGGGTCTTAAATATCAAATAAAGATATCATTTATACCAATTTTTGACCAATTTCCATAGCCAAATTTGGCCCTTGAAGTTTCGGATTTTAACTGACAAAATCCGAACAGCAAATCACTCTATGGTAGGAATCGGTAAATCCTGGGAAATCATTTTGTTTTGAGGAAATCTAATATTTTCTTTACAAAAGTGAATTGCCTCTCGAATTTACGGTAAGAACTTTAGTCCAAGTAATTTATGTTGCTAAGAGTTTGAGAATTACCCACAGCTCAAGTTTGAGAATTTTACGACAAAACAACCATTTGTCCGAAAATCCATCAAATTTTGAGAGCAGAGGGGGCCACGAACCCCCTGCCCCCCCCCCCCCCCGGCCACGACGCCCCTGATTGTGGCACTGCGAAAAATAATTAATGTTCAGAGAATGCAAAGGACAGGCTTCTGAGTGTGAAAGTCTAGGTAAGCATGAGATTTCCTTGACGGAAAAGAGTTGTTTAAAGCATCTGAATCATTGATTTGCCACGCTTTTAAAGATAACGAAATGTCACTTAAATAGCATCTTCGAAATTTATTGATTTTCCATTGAGCAATGTTTTGATCTTACTAACAGATGTAGATAGTTGGCATACAGAATAATCATTAGCTGGTAGAGGGCAACTATCATTTTACCTTGGGCTTGCCAAAGTAAAATACTGTGTTTACTTGAACTAACCTGGGCCTTGAAAGATCGCTGGTCTTGAATAAATGGATAGCGAAAATTATTTGTTGGATAAACACCTTCTATCAATTCTAAAAAACTTGATTTAAGTAAGGCATTAAAGTCATGTTCCGATATGGCAAACAATTAATATTTTTGCCTACAAATTTAAGATAATTTCAGAGTAAAGTTAGCAAAAGCAACAGAAAAATTTTCATTGGGGAAAAATAAGGTAATTACTATTTTGCTTAATAGAATCAAACAAATAGTTACTTTTATCATCTCCAGGGTCTGTCCAGCCAGAAAATAAAATCGTGGTTGATGAATGCGAAAAAGATAAACGAAATTTAAAATAGATGACTTTAATTTAGAAATTTAATAATAGAAATTTAAGATATTTCTGAGTTTATATATCATTTTTTATCTTTGAAAATACTGCATTTAAAAAACGCATTTTTTCAATTGCAACCTCCATGAAAATTAATTTTGTGCAGTCAGTTCATCAATAATCAGGACTGAAATTAACGCCAGTTAATAGAATTAAAATTGGAATAATAGTTAATTCGTGTAATTAACGTAGCCTGTTCAAGGAATAAGCATGAACAAACTTTTGAAAGACACTTCCATAGAAAATCATATTAGATGATTTTTTATTCTTAATAGCGCTCTTTAAATTCACATTTTCATGCAAAAATTGTAAAAACGTTTAGTTATTATTTCTTCTTCAAATATCAATTTAGATTAGGTATAATTAAATAAACAATAAGCTGTTAAACTATTTTGCCAATCTTTATGTATTTAAGTACTTTGTCAAAAGATTTATGATCCAAATTATGATAATCATAATTGTAGTGATAAGGCAATTTTTGCCTAAGTAAATGTAATTTTATTTCATTTTTGCCTGAAACCTGACTCTTTCTGAAAATGGCAAATCAACACGCTCTATTAAAGAATAATTTTTAAAGATTTCTTTGTTAAAGAATAGTTATTTTAGATGAAACTCAACTCTGCATATAATACTTGAATTGATATTCATTTATACATATCTAACCAAAGCTAATCCAAAGTGCCTTTAACTAAGCGTAGTTACAGATGTAAATATTTCTCGATAGAATGCTAATCAGGCTCTGATTAAACAGGCAATAAGGACGAATTCGTCGACTTATCATAACATTGTATGTTAATCATTCAATTTGCTAGTTTAGCTAGTTGGTTTTTCAATAAGTCTTTTCAAACTATTATATACACACCAACTCAAAATAAAGAAATGAAAAAAAACTTCATTTTTAGGAATTTTTTATGCATAAAAGATAATTTTCTTGCGTTCGTAAAATTTGTCTTGAATCCTTCAGGCTCCGTAGTAATACAAACCGCAAAACCATTGCTCATGTGCAGAGACATCTTGGATTAAATCAAGCTCAGTCTAAATCATGCTGACTTCATTCACGCCATTAATTACTGTTTTCAAATTATTTTGATAATTTTCCAAATTGCACTGCATTATATAAAGCCGTTAAAGGGTCTCTTCCATGAAATATAGGACTGTCTGACTTTTCAGCTGTTTACATTTCTGACTTTGACTCATGTTTCGTCAACTCTATATTTCTGCACCATGTGACGTCTTGCGTGTCGAATTATGTTATGAAATTATTCCAGGGTGTCAACGTTAATGTCAAAGCAAAACCAACCTCAATGTTGGTTGAGGTGGTCAAAAGAGCAAACATTTAACCAAATATTTTGAAGAATAGAATTGTTGGACGTCGTCAAAAACATGTTCTATCTCAGTCAGATTTCATCTAACACTGAAAATGACAATGATATGTTCAGTGACCCAACTACATTGTCAAACAATCCAACATTCCAACCTAAATGACAATGGGCGAAATTTTAGTGAAATCCTGAATAGTTTGACCGGGACTTAAAATGTAAGGAAATGTCCTTTTGAAGAGCTTCGAGACCGAATAAAAAATTTTAATTTAGAGCACATTGAAGGCAATTTTCATAGAATGAAGCGGGATGCACTTATGTGTGAGAAAAGGAAAATATTTTGATGCCCCACCTATCTTTGGTTTCTCTGCCTGTAGATCTCGGTTGCAAGCTTCTTTCGAAATTATCTCTCTTGTTCAAGGGCACAACCAGTTGACAGCTCTCAAAAATGTTTGTAGAAAGAAGTTCCGTAGAAAATCCGCATTTTCTCTGCTAAAACAAATTGAAAAGAGCAGAGTTTTTTGGTCTAGTAGCATTAAAATTGTCCACCCACACATTTTCCTCCGGACATCTCTTTGCAGAATGTTCAAGTAAGATCCTCCGCGTGGATTTAACCATGTTGTGTCGGAAACTTTTCAGTCATTCAAGTCTTCAATAATTTATCCAACCTATTCGGACTATTTGACCGCTGTTCCATTAGCCAAATTAACCATGTTCGATTCACTGCATTGTTTAAAATCCAATCAAATCAATGGAATTGACGCCGTCGTGACTTTAGAGAAAACATCGGTCACATGCATATAACCAATCACCCAAGGGCTGCCCTTACAATCATTGTATTCCTACAATAATCCATCATAAGCACCTCTTCTGCTTCTCCGTCCGCTTCTTCCTCTTTCTCTGCCTCTTCATTTTCTTCCTCTTCTTCTTCTTATTCATCTTCTTCCTCTTCCTCTTCTTCTTCTTATTCTTCATCTTCATCTTCTTCTTCTTCTCCTTATTCTCTCTCTTCTTTTCCTGCTTCTTCATCTTTTTCTTCTTCCTTTTCTTCTTATTCTTCCTCTTCTTCTTATTCTTTCTCCTTTTTCTTCTTCTTCTTCTTCCTTATCGCCCTCTTCTTCTTCTTTTTCTTTTAATCACGCTGTTTCAACAAAGTTGAAGTTTAGACTCAACTATCTTGAAGCTCAAATAAAACACTGGCTGTAGAAGTCAAAAGCGGCCATATGGCCATTTTCTCTGAATGAACAGCACAGAATACAAAGAATATGTTACTGGAAGTGATTTCTAAAATGAAAATCATAGCGTTTCGTCATCTAACTTAACACTGCCACCAACGAATTCACGAAAAATTTTTTCATGTTCGTATTCATTTAAAATAAAACAGTGATGGGGAAAACCCCTGAAAAGTAGCTTTGGTGAATACAGAACAGGTTCAAAGAGGAAGGGGGCAGCCTCTAGTAGATATGTCTGAAATAAGCTCGAAGATCAGATTTCTTGTTTTAAAAGAAGGGGAAAAATCCTCTTTCAGTTTATCGAGGAGAAGCAATTTTCTATACAACCATCTGAAAGTCTGGAACTTGAGATAGATAGGCTAAAGAACTGATTTCTTAAATGAATGGTCTTTCTTTGAGCCATAAGCAGCGAATATTGAATAAATTATGGTGGTAAAAAAGCTATTGACGTCAATTCACATGTCTTCAAGAATTTCTTTAGGTTTCTTTATCAGATTGCTTAAGAATCTCTGATTAATCATCGCGAATATGATGTGTGGTATAGAAAAGTGCAATTCGTGTTTTGCGATCTTTATTTCATCGATTTTCTTGTTATTCATTTTAAAAACAGGTAGTTATTGTACCATTTAACCGCCTAGATAGAGACAGAAACATAATTGCCAAATGAACGAGATACTTCACATTTGCTCTTATTATGGAAGTGTCTCAAAAATGCAGATGACCTCAGCCTATGTCCATTTATTGGGAGAAATTCTCTTTGTTTGGGCTGTTTACGAATGTTTGAATGATCCAGAACTCCGGCCATACGTACGTTGCACCTGCCATCTCATGAATAGTCATAAACTTGCATTTTAAAACGTTACATTTGGATGGTGCATTCATTTGGAGGGAATACGATGGAAACTGGTATTGTTGGTCGTTATTGTTGTCTATAGCTTTAGAGCTTCATGTAATTTGGGAGTTTCAAGTAATTTCAAGCAGCAAAGGCTATCTGGTTTGTCTATTTATCATCTATAATTGGTTTTTTCGCTTAGCTATTGTATTCTTAGTTTTAAAGCTTAGTTACTTTAAAGGCAACTCTTAATAGGTTGAATATTATTTCAAACAAAAATTCAATGCATTAATATTTTTGCAATCTCAAAGTAACTGTTAATATCCATTCAGGAACAGAGCATTTTTATTTTTCTTTAGCTAGTTTCTCAATCATATCTGAATGTGGTCTCATGCGTTAGCAAGAAGCTGTTGGCTTACGCAAACTTATCTCGGCTTTGATTTTCATAATTGACTAGATTTCTGTAGATCACAAGAGCTTAGATCCCAAGATTGCAAGATGTAGAAGCATTAAATGATGTCTGTACAAGCTTTCAAACTTTTTTCGGTAATACGGTTGCGGAACATGATAAATATATTCCTCCAAGTAAGCAAGTACGATAGTTTTCTGTATGGAGCGTGTGCAGGAGAAATGACATAGCTCATAGTAAGCTGTATAGCTCAATCAAACATGAAGTTTCTCATGATTTCATTGCAATATTTTTCAAATCGAAAGCATACATGAAATAAACTTCGTTTAGACTTTAAAAGCAAGCAATTCTTTTTCAAGACAATGCATAATTGATGGAGCAAATATGATATCGCTCGAAGTTTCATTCATTCATGTCCAACATAACAAGACGTATGATCAAAATATAAATAGTTAATTAGTAGTTTGATTAGTTCTCAAATCGATAATGTATTGAATGAATGACATTTAATAGCGTGAAAAATATTTTTTACAATATTTATTTAATATTTTTCATTGCAAAGCTACTTTTCATTGTACTGTTTGTTTTAAACAATTAGCTCACCTTTTCTTTTTACTTGGGTTATCTTATAAAAAAGTGATACAGATTATTATTTCATTTGAAGAATACGATTTTTGTTAGTTCAGTATCATCAAAACGATCTGAAAGTATGTAATGAATGGTATAATGATCAGATGCTTTGCGAAAGAAAAAAATCGAGCGATGTTTTTGCCGACCCAAAGAGAAACCGAAAGAAAAGAACTAGCTTTTTCAATAACCATATTTAACTCGTGTGTTATTTATGCCAGTTCGTGTAGACGAGATTGTCTATCGAGATTTTATTTATGGTAGACAAAATTTTCATTTGTCACATACAACCTCTCAAACACATTAACAAATCATTATCACTTCAGAAAGATCGAGAACAACATAAAAATACTAACAATGATAATTAAGAATTGACATTTTTGATATTCTAATTTAACAAGCTTGCTAAAAATGTGCAAAATTAATAACAAGATAAGAAAGGCAAAAGTGTAAGTTGGTTCTACGCTATCAAAATTAGCTGACATTTCTATAGATCTAGCGGAGTTGCAAGTGGGAGGCAGGGGACCTGCCCTCCCCCCCCCCATATTCTGGAGGGTCCCCGAATTAAAACTTTTGCAGATGGTACTGAGTTTGAAAATGTGCAAATATTGCCTCTTAACCCTGTCTCTCATGACTCTGTTGGCTTGTGCATGTTTGTGCATTACTCTGTTGTGCATTACTATGACATGTCTATAGATTCCACATTGTATACATAAATATATGTTTCACTTTTAAGGCAATTTTATTTACGTACAGATCTTCCAGCCATGCGTAGGTTCTTTGTCGATGACTCAAAAAATGTACTCGATTATATAAAATGATTTATTTAAGTTGAAAACGAATTTTTGATATGCTGTTAAAGTAACTTTTAAAAGTAAAGTCTAAAAATTGCGTCGAGCTTTATGATATCAACCAAAATGTATATGAATAGTAACAGCAATCAATTCGGATATTTTTGGGCCACAATATTGCAAACATAATCACAACATGAAAAATTGCAGAAGGTGAATTATGGAGCTATTCGAGCTTCTATTTATCAGCACAAAATTTGGCCACTGTTTGGGGGCTCCGATATAGGTTTGAAATTGGGGATGTGGTACAAGAACAAATCAAAGAATATTTGGGATATGGTACAAGGACAAACCCTCTCTTGCCATCGAAGGCTTTCTGTTGGCTATGAAATAACAAACTAATTTTGGTTGAATCTCTTTTAAATCCAATGACGTGTATTCACTTCAGTGCTTAGATTTATTTTCAGGTTGATTTTATGGTATAGCTTGACACGGCCCCCTTTAATTACATGTTGTTGAACAGTTTTAGTGTCAAGTTTTATGTCAAAATAACATAATAACTTCTTCCTGGGATTATTTTGGCAGGGTCTCACCAGATTCAAGCTTTGATGTGTAACAGGTATATTTTGCTGGCACAACGATTTAAATGTTCGGTTTGTTACCACTCCTTATGCTCATTTTCTTGAAAATCCGAAGAAGAAAGTTAAAATATCAGCTGCGGTATTTTTTACAGCACATGTTTCAACTGTGTTTTTCTCTCAAGCCATGATAGCCTTTGTCGTTCATTAATGCTTATCCTCTGCTATATTTAGCAAATTTTGGCTTAAGTGCGTTGCACTGAACCTGCGTTGTGAATAGTGAATCTTTCTTTTGTCCCAATGTTCTCAGTTGCCATTGAAAATATGATGAGTAGAATAATGGCATAGTTGGACTTGAGAATACCTTAGCAATCTTGTAAAGTTGATGGCGTATCCTCGACGCTACGATGGGTTGATCGCGGTGTACCACATGGTTCACGTCTTGGCCCACCTCTTTTTATGAATGAAACATTTCTCAATATAACTCCAGGAATTTATGTTGATGACACAAGCATTCTGCAAAAAAAACCAGTGACCTGAATATCACACTTAGTAGTGACCTCAAATGGCTAACGAAATGGTTACAAGGAACAAAATATTATTAAATGTCAGAGACACAAACAATGGCCGTAATTTCTCGACCGAGCCAAAAAGAGATTGCTGACAGCATGGTTTAGTTATCATGCTATTGAGGGTCCTGAAATCGATTTGCTTGGAATCAGACTATAACATTGTTATGTAGTAAAATTTCTTGCGCTTTAGGCTTCTAGAAATATGCAAATATACTTTAAATGAATCACGGTATTGTTGTGCAACATTTCCAGCTCGACAGTTCTGTGTGAGGAGGCAGGAGCAGGTGGAGGAGGAGATGCTGAAACTAGATAGCAGGCTTTTAATGCAAAGTGCAAAATGAAGCTGCTAGAATTGTAACCCATAGCAACTATTATGCATCTTCTATAAACTTTATCAAAAAATTTCAATTGGCCTACTGTTCTTGATTTATTACAAGTGAGACAGCTACGGTAACGGACAGAGTGTTTTCAGTATCTTTCAAACCTATAACAAAATAGCTGTGTACGTTACGTGAATATGAATTCGCACCCGTCCTCTGTCGACTTATTTGTTTCAAGAGTGATTACTTGCACTAGAGCTACAATGCCTGATAAAAGTACTTGGAAAACCCAGCAATTTACGCTGCATTTGATATGTTTCATTCCTTTTATGAAACAAATTACTACTTCCGCCCCCTACCCTCTCAAACAATGTTGATAATTTAGAAAAATATCATAAAAGAATTGCAAAAGAAAGTGCTTTCTAAAACCCTAACCCATTTCATAGTAAACCAACATTGTTCTGTAGGGGAGAGGGAGATGATTGATTTTGACCTTGGAAATTGACACCAGTTGTTCCAAGACTTTTGACAGGCATTGTACATCTTTCCAGAATGCACAGACTTGGCATTACTTGCTCTTGGGTGTTATTTTTTCCCTTCTTCCATTTTTAAAAGCAAACTGATTAGCGTTTTTTCCTTTTCAGTCTAACTTTCTTTGTTTTGTTTAGCTTTAAAAATACATTTTTAGGAGCAGTCCCCTCAACAGATGGCGATGCATCGTATGAATAATGAAAGTTGGAATTAATTGAATAGAATCCTTACCATTTCTTATAGGCGACTGCTCTTTAATGCGTAACCACTATTTGCCAAATGGATCAGAATGATAATCACGATTTGAAATGAATTTGAAAATCAATTTAAAATTAAAAAGTAATCAACACGTACGAGGATAACTTCAAACTCACTTTTACTGCGTTTTTTTGAATGCTTTTCTAAGTATGTGCTTAGGAACTAATGTTTGAATTTTTTAAATGTAATCGAATATTGTTGCCTCATTAATCTGCACCTAAGTACAACAACAATACTCCGACAATTTATCACGATCTTACTTACATGAACAATTTTTGGTGGTTCAAAATTTGAAAATGGCTTTAAAAGAAGCAAACATTTTCACAACGTACTAAAAACTAAAAGCTTTTTCCTCTCACGTTAAAGTAAGAATAAGGGTCCGAATGAACAAAATGGAAAATGTATATCCAGCTGAATACATCTGTTATGTGAATTTTCAGAGAATATTTGAAGCAGCTTAGTCCATTTAGATGCCGATCATCATCGGACAAAACAGACAATTACTGAGCGAGATGAGATTCAATTTTTCGACCTTCCACAACGTTAAGAACAGTTCCTTCGGTTAATCTTTTGGAAATTTCATAAACTGCAATTCCTGAATGCAAATTTAGTCGACTCCCAGTCATTTTAGAAATCCTTGTCTTTTTCTCTGTTTCCGTTCACTCTTTAGCTTTGACATTACGATTTAGTGGCATTTGGATGGTCTTTCACAGTTTTGAACTAACCAGAGTTTGACAAAAAACAGAACATTTAATTATCTAACATTTCTTGAATTTCTAGACATCTAATGTATACGCTGAAAAAGACATTTTTATTGTTAAAAGCAAGTTTTGCGTGGTAGTGATTAGTGGTTCTGAGTCCCACGCGCGTCGGTTAAAAGCTCTTGGAGAGGTTTTTTGCATCTCTTTACAGTCTTAGAAATTCGAAATGTTAAATAATTGAACGCATAAACAATTTTGTTCACGATTGAATCGTGTTCACATTGCCTTTCTGTCACTTCACAGCTCTTCTTAAAAAAAGCTTGTCACAATTGATAGACGAATGTTCCAGCCACTACGTGGTTTGTCTGATTTGTAGTTGTCAAGCTAGTCTGCAGCGGATAGAAAAATTCAATAAATTCAAGATATTTTGTCCCTTATTTGTTTTTTAATGTTATTTTCATTGACTAAAATTTATGCCTTCTTGATATTGATAAAATTTAGCGATATAGGACCATCAGTGACGACGTTGATTGGTTTAAACATTGTTCATATAAGCCATTTGCTAAGAGGACAGACTGCCTTTAATGTTCAATTAGACTAAATTTTTCTTTTTAGAGTACCTAGGGTGTGCAAAATCAGTGATATCAAAAGGAAGTTGAAAGACGAACAAACATCGGCAAAGATGGCAAAATTGTTTCAAGTTTTGTTTCATGTAACGCTTTAAGCCGATTGCAAGCTCCAATAAGAGGGACTAGCATTTTTGTTTTTAGTATTTTGATAAAAACTCCCGCAAATAGATGCACGCGCAATAACAAAAAGCCAACGGGTCAAACGGCCTACTGACACAGTTCAATAAACGCCTCCACCTCCCTCCGGATGAAATTTTTACCCTATTTAGCTTCCTCAAAACCTTCCCTGTATGCCTTGAATAAAGATTTCTAAGAAATGGAGTTTAAATAAAATCAATTATCGTTTGGTCATTACTTTTTATCGGGAGAAAGAAAAGTTCAACCACAACGGTAAAATCTTCTCATTTTTTACACATTCTGGTCAAATTAAGAATTAGATTTCCTCAAAACTACGGATAACCTTTATCCGGCTCATAGCTGTGGAACCATAGAGTTCTGGACTCTACCTACAGGCTTCTTTCACTTGAAGTAACATCCTCTAAAACATTCTTATTCGATCTCTTGATCTCACATCGTACAAAACAAGACCGTAAAAACAAGATTACAGTGGAAGTCAACTGTTGCACACTTCAGTGGATCTTTTTTGTCGTGGGTGTCTGAAAGCTTCTAATCTTCTCTTCTAAAATATTTCACAGTGGTTGACAAAGAGATCTTACATTGCCCATAATAAAACCATATGCAAAACAGTTATTTTCTTGTGATTACAAAAAACAGCTTTATTATTAATATAGATGTTCTGTTCTGTCGGAACCCATGAAAACTTTCGAGCTAACTGAGCTATTTTTAAAATTTCTTTATCAACAGGTTTACATTAACAGCATTGGAGCTCATCCGGATTTCGCGATTATCATTTCGACAAAATTTGCTAGATACATTCTTCTTTTAATCTCAAGAAATCATCCAACGAATGTCATTTGAGAGCTTAGATGTAAAATTTCGAATTTTAATTTTAGCGGTTACACAGCATATATGGTAACTGAAGCCAAGAAGTTTCAAAGAAAGATTAAAGCGACAAGGGTCTTTATAAGCTAGACAAACGCTAGTTATTACAGAAATATTACAGAAATGCCCAAAGACGCTAGCTATTACAGAAATATTACAGAAATGCCTAAAGACGTTGGCACTATTAACAATGCTTCTGTCGGGACATCAAAGGATGAAATGGCCAAAGGAAAAAACTCTCTTGCGCTCACTTTTATTACGCTACTCAACTGTCTTAACATTGCCGGTATAGCATTGAACACAATGATAATTGTAGTCTATAGAAGAAATAGACAACTAAAAACAAAGTCAAACATCATAATTGTCTCGATGGCTATTACCAGTATAGTTCTTGCATCATCGGAGATGATTTGCAGCACAAGGGTCTTCATAAGCTGGACAAACGCTCGTTGGTACTTGAATGGATCCTGGTGTGCATTACAAAGCTGCCTGGAAGCTATTCTCTGCCACTTCACTATTCACGCCATCGCAGCTATGGCCATCCAAAGGCAAAACATCATCTCTAAGATCCTAAAACCAAACATACAAACTAAGCTTCTTAGGACAAAGTTGTTGTTATTGGCAACATTAACATACATTACACTGATCAGCATACCCATGTTTTTCTATTTCCAAACATCTTGGGTGAATCTGACAATGTTTCTAGGTTGCGAAAGTGCCAAAAGGGAAAGTTCAGGCTCGTTATATTACAGAGCAGCATACATAGGTATCTTATTTGCTATTCCCTTCGTGGTTATATTCATTAATTACATATACATTCACTACCGGATAAAACAGAAATCACTGCCTTTACAAAGAGAGCTAAAGCGACGGCAGCTACGCAAAGGAGCTAATTTGAGAGCTGATAGCTATTCCGGTTTGAATATAATTGTTATACTGTCCTTTTCTACGTTATTCAGCTTGCCAACCGAAGTTTTGTCGATGGTGTTCAAAGAAAATATGCTGTCGGGCGACGGTGCATGGATATTCTATGCCGCCGCAGTAATGTCGAAAATATTCGAGATGTTCTCTGCGCTGGTGCATGCTTGTGCTAGCACAAGGTACAGAGTTAAACTACGGAAATCTTTTATCACAAGTGGCAACACTGAATTTTCGCTGGGTCAACAGAAAGAGTCGGCAGTCTCCCAGAGAAAAGGCGCAAGCACACTTCCTGATGACAGAGTATCAAGTGTTCGCACTGTACGCAGGAGGCAAAGCTCTACTGTAAATGCAGGTCGTAAGCTCAGCGAAAGACGAAGATCCTTTGACAGGAGATTTCTTAGAGTTAGTTTACAAGCAAATGAGACTGCGACACCAAGCGTGTCAACGAAATGCGAAACCGAACAGACACACAGTGATATTTGCATACACTATGAACGACAGAATGGAAAGAAAACAGAAGCGATCGAATTAAATGTTCTGAGGGAGACTTCAAAGGGAACAGAGATTAGATACAGTGATTTCGAAAACCTCGAGCATCACATTCAGAGACGAATGAGCGACTCTGAGGTTGAAAAGGCTGAAATCAAAATAAACCATATAAAAATGACCCAACTAAGGGTTGTAAGTAGCTTGTCTCGAATATTGAGCCTAGATAAACGCGAAGCAGTCTGGAAAAAATGGCAACTGGCGAATTCTTCAGTTTAAACTATTCAATAAAAGCGCGAGTATCATGCAAAGAGCGATACAACACAAGCGTAGATTGAAATTTAGCGGTAGCATGCCATGTTCACGTTTTATATCAAACAGAAAACTTGAAGAAATTCTAAGATTCCCTACGAGCCTCAGAAACACGTGCTGAAATCATTTGTAGCCGACATAAACTTTCTTTTAAATATGGCTACTCTTGTCCTCAAACTGCATTAACGGCCAACTTCGGCAGGCAATTAAATGTTTGGTAGTGTTTGCATGACTTCAAAAGAGTGTCTATTTCAGCCCTAACTGCAACAAGTATGGAGGAAGAAACAAGAGGTCCTCTCTAACGCTCTCTATATGCAATAACATGCAGCATCCTTTAAGTGCCAATTCATGCCCTGTCTTTTTATCACAAACTCATTATTGTATTGTTGCAAAACGCTGATTCTCATTGAAATGAAGGTGAACAAATGTGTTTAACTGAACTATCATGTTTGGAAGATTTGCCCACATTCAAATGCTCACTTCATTGCAGTTTGTTTTATAGTCTGCTGTCATTTCTCAAAGCACTGACAGTAAAACAAGATGTGTAGGGGGAGCCTTGGTTACAATGTGACATTTTAGGCACTGTATGCACTGTATGGCACTGTAGAAAAAAGAATTCAATATTTGAGAGTTTATGGAAAATATGCTGATCCAAATCCTGAAGATGTTAACTATTAACAAAAAATGAATCTACAGTAAGTTCAAAATCATCAACAAAAATCATTATCATTTACATTTTTGACAAACTTCTCATGTTTAAAAGGCCAAACCTCACCATATCTTGTGAATTTCAATGAAAAAAGAAGAAGTCCATTTTCATAGAAAAGGGTGTATTGCATTGAATTAGTTTGCATGCCCAAATGTGATGTAATGCAATGTTTCAAATGATTTGTTTTATGCATTTAAAATCTGGTATAAAATATGATGGACTATAATGTATTTGTGTATACACTTAATCGTAATCTATTGTAATAAGCAATGTAAATAGTTACTCATAAAAATTTGCAATTTAAGTACATCAGTACATCAGTAGATAGTCAGTTTTAAAATGTTTTCTTTTTAAAGGTTTGTGCAAACAAAACCTATCAAGATGATGAAGAGCAAGGGTAAAAGAGCACAATAACATATTGGGTTCCATTGGGGTGGCTGCCCTTTACCTTTGCAAAATTAAGCAACTTTATTTAGCATGCTTTGTCCCCATGCATGCTTTCAAAAATTTGTTCAGCATAGAAACAGTTCCTACAGTTCCATTTCATGTGAAGTAATGCATTTAATGTGGGAAATCTAATTAGGATTACGCCTTAAATCAAAACATATTTCGCTACCAGCACTGCTTCACTCAAACTCATATGAAAATTTGTTTTGTGTTAATTCTGTGATTCAGTTATCAAACAGAACTCAAATTTATATTTGGCTCTAGATTGAAAGGTTGCTAAGCATAAAAAAGCAATAAATAAAATTGAAATTTTTCTCTTGTTCTCATCTCCCTGGCTATGACATCTAATAAACAACGGGAAACATTTTTCAGGATTAGCAGGATTCGTTGTGAGTGCTTGTTCATTATCAAAATGAGATCAAATGCTTGGCAAATTTGTTAGGAAGATCAGATTTTTATTTCAAATTCTTTGAATCTTGCCCAACATTCCCCAACAAATGTTTGGTGACTGAACAAGATGACCAATCAGGTCAAACATTCTACTAAACATTTGTTTTCAAATCAGAAATGAAATGATTGCTCTATTTGACTAGGGCTTAAAAACATTTGCTTATTATTTGTTTACTGTCAAAGGCATTTATTTGTTTATGAAGCATTAGAAGTGGAAGTTTTCCTTTATTTTTAACAATTCTTCTAAATCATCACAAAGAATGTCAAATCATTTGATGTCATTCTATATACTGATTATACAAATATACAAACCAACTCTTCTTATTCTTTTATTATTGTCCCTGACCAAGTGGGAATGACAGCTGGTCCATTAATTCCCACATTTTTTCTTGCAAAACAGGCACAACATCACTGGCTATAAACAGATGGGTGGTATCCAAGTCTTTGATAATGAATTTTTGCCCCAGCGAATTCCTTTCATCAAGGTGCAACAAAAATTGTTTGACAGCTGGGTCACTAAAACAAACAGTGCAAAATTACAGGAGTATTTTAGAGCTACATAAAACATAACAACATAATAACAAATGACATGAAATATTATTCAAATTGTTTTCAAAAAAGGTATTGAGTCTGGTTCATAATAAAATCTGCAGTTCTATGCAGATAATGAATAAAAATTTCCACAACAAATTAAAAACAACGCTGGCTTTTTTCTTCCATTCAGAAAAGCTTGTTACAAACAGTCAAGAGAATTGGTCAAGTTAATTGGTAATAGATGATTTCCTGCCAGTTGCTGCAGGTCAATAGTAATCTGACACAACTCAATAAGTATTTCATATCCATTTTACTTGTAAAGATTAGACTAGCCTTCAATTTGAGGTTAGGTAGATTGGATGAAAACATCAATTCCATGTATGAGCAAACCTGAACCTTTTACATAGAAAGCAAGAAGGGCTATCACACTGCCTGAATTTGGTACAACATAAAAATCAGAGCTTCTGCAGACGTAAAAGGAAAAAATCATATTGAAATTTCAAGTTTAGCTATTCTTTCCTTAAAATTTTAACTTCAATCTATAGGCCTAAAAATAGTGCCTTTGAACCAATTTCAAAGAGGTCTGCATTGCTTGCGATGTCTCTGATATGAATGATAGTTACATTAAAGTTATAAAACTTATATTAAGGCAGTCACAAATTCAACAAACAGATTTCATTGACGTTAGACATTTAAGAATCCTTTGCCACAAATGGAAATATGGTCTTGTATGATCTATTGTTCATTCAAAGCTTCATTAATAATAACAAACATCCAAGAAAGTGGCAGATTTGAGGTTTAAAAGGGCCAAGCTGATGTTTAGCCAAAATGTATGCCCTGCAGCAGAGTATATGGCAATTCTCAACGAGATCTCATGCAGGCACAGTCAATTCAAAATCCCTTTTAATATTCATATGGGGTACAAAAAGAGTGCTATAGTAAAATCAATAAGCAGCTTTAACTTCTGCATGTAACTCCATACTCAAATATGCTCAGTGTGGGCTTAGGAACATGCCTTGGCATACAAAGGAAGACTCCTGTTGCTCGTAGTATCTGCAAACATCCCTAGGTGGTGGATTGAGCATCACAAAATATAATCAATATCATAATTTGGTCTTTTGAAATTAATATTTAGATATCATAAACACTCTAGCCTGCACTCCAGTCCACAAATGCATAAATGTGGCAGCATTTGTCGACAGAGGCACAGGCTAAAACACTCTAGGTGCTATATCAATCAAGCTCCTCCTAGAACTTTCTAAGTACGTATGAAGGTCCAGTCTGCAGAGTATGGCACGTGCACACTGGAGATATTTTTGTGCAAAACCTGTTGCACACCCATATTTTTGGGTGTGGCAACTAAGATGGGTGTGGCTTGGTGTGGTCCCATAGAAAATGTCAGCTGGTAAAAACAAGCACAGTTGTGTTTGAACAATTTGAGATATAATGAATCTTACTTGACAAATATACAAAAAAAAACTTGCGCTATCTTCAACAGTATACTTCACACGCATTTTTACCGTGAAATGCAAATTCACAAATTTTAACCACAACAGGGAAAAATAGTCGGTGCACACCAGCACACCAGACATTTTTGGTGGTGCACACTGTCACACCAGGCTTTTTGCTTGTGCACACCAGAGATCTTGTCGAAAAGTGCCATACTCTGCAGACTGGATGAAGGTGCTTGATCAAGCTAGAGTGCCTGTCCTTGGAAGGCCTGACTAGGATTAATGAATCATTTTGTTTATTGGCATAATCATTGAGAGATTGGCAGACCAACTTTGTCAGTCAGCCCCTTTAGGCGTAATAACAAAATACTGAAAAATATCTGGCGTGGTAAAAATACTGAATGCACCCTGGCATGAAACCCGGTAAAAATTATATGACAAGTTTAAGATTGATAATAATTTCCAAAATTTCAAGTTTAGAAATTCAGCACAATATAAATTCTGCAACATAAATGACCTGAACACAATATCAGGTGGAAAATAAAAAGTAGGGCCTAGCCCTAGATTTTACTTGTTTTTGTACTGCAAAGCGGCATTATTTTATTGTTTTTAAGCTCAAAACAACTCAACTCAAACAGAAAAAAGATGGTTTTGATCACCTTACCATTCAATAAGCACCCCTTTTACTACATTAACCATTGCTCCTGTCTTTAACTTTCTGGGAACAGTCCAATTTCCCTCCAGCTCAGCTCCAGAGGAAAGTAAATGTGAAAACGAGGCAGGCAAAAGATTCAAGTTTTCTTCAAGGAAAGTTTCAAGGGATGGGGGTATGAAACCTAAAACAATATTTTGATGATGAAATCTTTAAATCAATTCACGAAAACCCAGGTGACACCCTCAATATATATTAAAAATGATCAATATATTGCCACAACCTTCAAGCCGCAAGAAATGAAGAAAATAATTCCTTAATGGAAATTTTCTTTGCTCCAAGTCTCCAAGCTCTCATTAGTTATTGTCTGTTCCTTTTCGGCGAAAATTTTCGCTTGCTGTTGACATCAAAGATACAGCTTTAGTCCTTCACTTCTGTAAAGTCAAGCAAGATTTGTCACTTTTAGGCTTTGCAAACATGTTGGGCAGCGGCGCCGCTTGATCTTCTAGACTAGGGGGGAGGGTCGTCAATTTAAAAATTTACCAACGAAGACATTAGCTACGCCCCTGATGTTGGGTTTCATCAACGTAGCGTTAGCAAGTTTGATTTTAAAACGTTTCAGTGCAAGAAAAGGTACCACGGAGCGTTGAGAAAAGTGGGTGGTCTAAGGAAAGTGGAGGGGGGGGGGGCTAAAACTGTATAAAAAGAGGCGCTACTGGTAGTTTAATATTTGGCATTTTTGTAAAAAGAGGTGCTACTGGAAATTTATTGCTTAATATTTGGCATTTTTTTGCAAAAAGTGGGCTAAAGCCCATTTTATTATTAATAAAAAGTGTAACTAACTTAGTATGCTGAAAACAAATTTGAGTTGAGTTTGAGCTTGAAGTCTGAGCTAGTTTGTATTTTTATTGTACTTTATTGTTTAGAGAGTTGAATAGGATCGACATATATAGCCTATCAGAACGAAATTATTTTTTACTGTTATACATTCCTGCAATTATTTCCTTCGATACAGCCCAGTTTCTATGCAAATTGAATAGAATTTGAAACTATTTCTAGAATACCAAGATCTCTTGTCGTGATATTTCTGCAGACTATTCAATGCTGAACAAGGTTTCTGATTTGTTTTTAGCTAAGACGTTGTCTCTCAATGTAGCACAATTTAATTTCTTCGTAATTAAATCTTTTAAAAATAATAAGACATTCCCAGGGAAGAAGACAAGCTACTACAAAAATTTTTTCCAAATACCCAAGCGTATCACGAATAAATTGATGATAAAAATTAATTTAAAGTTGGAAGCAGTATAAAATGATAAAATGTACAATGTAAAATCATTTTCTTTGCAATATTTACCGACAGCTTTTGAAAGTTCAACTGTTTGTGAACATTGAAAGCAATTTTGCGTAATGACGCAAGCCAGTTTTGATGCAAATTTGGTTAGGCCTGGTTAGGGCGAAACGTTCGGCTGTTGGTGTCTCGACAGCTCTTGCTCTTTTTGTTACCGTGAAAATGTTTTATGCTTCTTGTTGTTCAAATTTTTTTTTTTATGTCGAAAGCAGCAGTCTTTGTGAAGATTTACCGACAAACTCATGAAAAATTGGGGGGATTTTATAATCATATTCATAATCATAACTATAAAAACTTTTTACAGTTGTTTTATTTATAGTCAAGGAACTACTAATTTAGACCAACAATATACAAAAATAAATAAAAACTAAGTGGAAATATAAGACCTACATCTATTTCCATCCCAACTGCGTATTCAGTTCTAATGTTTTTCATAAAGGTTGCAAGTTTAATATACGATCGTCTGAAGAATTCAATATTAAACTCCCACTAAATTATAGAAAGTTTATACCATAGCTGGGTTTTTGTTAAGAGGAGTTTGCACAGTTCTTTACTTTTGATATTGCATGGAATATCCTTTTTTAACGAAAGATTCCCACATTTATTTCAGATTTATATGATTAATCGATTTATAAATTTGAATTTTTATGTAAATGTGGATTCGCTTTGTGATTATCATTTTTGCAAAGCTCTTTCGCCTGCTTTTCGAATTTAAATGTGTTATCAATATAAACACCAAAAAATTTTACATTTTCGCTTGGTTGAAATAGCAGGAATTTCATGTTCAGGCATAGTTTTTGAATTTTTGTCCTAATAAAAACATTACAAAATTTGTAATTTTGAAAGGTTAGTACTCATGCTATTTCTTGTACATCAAACAGCCAACGTTTTTAGGTCACTCTCTCGTTTTGTTATGACTGCTTCGACAGTGGTGTCGCATGCGTACATTGTCGTATCGTCAGCAAAGTTACATATTTGTGATTCACTTTTTATATAAAACACATCGTTTATAAATATATTGAAAAACAAGGGTGCCAGAACGGAGCCCTGTGGTACCACTATTGAGACACGCTTTAGTGAGCTGCACGCTGATCCTACTTTGACTCTTTGGGTTCCATTTGTGAGGTAACCGTTAACTAATTTAAATACGCATTTTTCTTGAAAGCATAGGCTTCTAGTTTAGCAATTAGAAAATCATAGGGTATGCAATCAAATGTTTACGACAGATTCATCATGATTGTCCCCATTAAACCTGTTTCACCTAGATATTTCTTCCATGTTTCTATAAATCGAAATAGTGCATGTTGCGTACTATATTCTTGTCGAAATCCAGAGAGTAAACACACTAATATTCCTATGAAATGGTAGTTCATTTGTTCCTTCATTATCCCCTCAAAGTTTTTTAACATTGTTAGTAGAACACTAATGAGTCTGTAATTTACCTTTTGGTAAGAATCACTTTTTTTGAATATCACCGAAACATCTGCTTCCTTTAATTTGCCTGGAAAGTCACAGTTGCTTATTGCTGCATTTATAAATCAGTTAGAAACGGACAACTTTAAACTCGTGTCAACCCCTGTATCCCTAACCTCTGGGTTTAGTCCAAGGAATCAGTAGTGTTCACAAAATGGGAGTTTAGGCATTCAGCAATCAATTCTTCATCTGATATCATTTCATCTCGTTCAACAAGGATAAGTTTTTCTCCCATTGGATTTTCGTTTGAAAACATTGGTTTTACTGCTTTCGAAAAACTGTTTATCATTTTCAATCGAGTTTGTTTCTATCGACTGATAAAATTCATATTTTGCTTTTCTATTCATCTAAATCACCATGTTTCTATATCTTCCAGATCTATATGCTTTGTTTTTTAACTTTGTTCTCAACATTATAGCTCTCCTCATGTTTGCATTTACATGTTGTTTGTTATTGCCCCTAAACGCGTTTTGTAATACCCCTAACCACCCCATACGCCCCCGCTAACTACATCCCTGGCAACAGGACTGTTAAATAATGAACTGGAAAATTTTCAGTGCATGAGAAGTCTCCTTAGAAATAAATAACCACGAGTTTTACTGTCTTCAGGAGTTTTTTTCTGTTTATATCTTCCTTCTTATGCTGATTAGTTCCTTTGGACTTTCTTGCTTTTCTATGATTTACAAGCATTCTTTTGCCGAACAGATACGAAATTTCCGATAAATTGTCGAATAGTTGATCATGGGGGACACGTGCTCCCACCCCAAGCCACGGCGCCCCTGGGTATAGAATCTTTTGCATTGCTGAAAAATGTTTCCGTTAGGAGTTTGAATCTTGATTTGATGATTCTGCGATGGAGCATTATTGAAAAGAGGCTAAGTTATCTTGCATAAGCCTCATGTCTGGGACGTGCGTGAACGCGGATCTTTTTGGCCTTGTGTTTCTCAAGTCTAGGTTTCTGTAGGGAGCTTTAGCCTAGAGCTTGCAAAATGAGGACCTACTGAAATACCATCAATCAATTTGAAAACTGTGAAGGTCACCTATACCGATCTGTGTCGCTTTAAAGCTCTTAACGTGGTCGTAAAGGCTAAAAATTTACCAGTAGTTGTTGCTGTGGCGTCATCAAGCCCTCGTTGGTAAAGTTAAATCAAGATGTTCAATTCAAATGACAGAGAATACGATAATTCAAGCCTAAATGTATCATGTAAGTAGTTAAATATTTGGTCAGTTTTCAAAATTGTTGCTAAAAATTGCAAGATAATTACACCGCATTATTGTAGCCTACCACACGAAAATGCCAGCACCATGTTTTTAAAAGAAAGCGCAAAAACTTTCAGCATACGACGAAATACGAACACTCGCCTAAGTCTCCCTGGCTTTTTACTGTGATAAATCACAGTGGATTGCTGGATTACTTCATCCGCACTCATTATCAATGACATTAACCAGGGAGAGTTCAAGTTCCAGTGCTAATGGACCTCTTTAGATGCTGATTCTTAGGTCAACCTTATCTTATGTATGGTTTCATTTGAGTGTCCCCACAATGAGAGAAATGTTGGTGCATTAGCAAAGTGAGCAGAAGAGGAAGATCCAGGCTAAAGCCTTTGTAGCTCAAGCAATGCCCAGTTCCTTTGCATCTGAAAAATTTCTAACAATGTACCAGATATATACAAGATAAAACAATGAACAGATAATTATCTGATATTTAAATTAAGGCAAATCAAATGTTCTGTTTTGTTGATAATAAACAACCAGAGTTTAGCTACGATAGACCATCTTGGAGATCAATATACCATGACACGAGTGGAGGAAAAACCACCATAAATACAATGGCGGCCTATATCGTCAAGATTTGTAAATTCCTCTGTAGGTCAATAAGGTCATCAAACAAACAAACATCAAAGGTCATCAAACAAGGTCATCAAACAAGGTTAATCAAACAAATTTAGGTTTTCATTCTAAAAAGAACTTCTCTCTAAAGAAGCTTCACAGCCAAAAATACACAAAGCAGCCTCTATCCACCATTATTTGTTTGCTGGTTGGCCCACCTGAGAAATTGGAATTTGCTATAAAGCAATAGAATTCCTTCTTGGCATCACAAACTTGGAGATGATCTATGAATATTGCAGGGGATGTGCTTTGGAAAAGCAGGAAAGACATTAAACCCACATCACATTTAGTGAAGTTAGAGTTTTGGTTCAAAAATGTGTCCTTAATGGATAGGATGGTATTTCACTGCTCTCTTTCCTCTTCAAAGCAACACTTGACTATAGCTCATTTCACAAGCTATGTTTCCTGTAGGATATCTTAAAAAGGAATTCCTATTTCATTCTTGTTTTTTTGTTTTTGCCAAGGTACTAAATTGGTCTAGTGATTGTAGAGGGCATGGTCCTAAACTTTGAAACGTTGTGCTGCAAAAAACCTAAAGTCCTGAATCTGCCTCTTGGGTGTACCATCCCAGGTTTTTTATATATTTATAAAGATTGAAAATGTTGACATACTATCAACATTATATATATAAGTGTTAAATGTCTCAAAAAATTTTTACTTGCAAAAGGCCATTTAGATGTTTATGACAGGGTCTTGATTAATGAATGATAATTGTTTTTACAGTACACTCATCAGGAGGAAGTCTATCACCATATTTAAACATTGATCCATCATACCTCAATCAAGTAAGAATTCGAACCTTATTTAAATCAAAAGCTTTTAAACTACTTAGTGTACTTTCTTTCTTTTATTCTGCCATGGTTTCAATTGGTAGCCTTGTATGGTCAATGTTCATGTTATCATCCATTTCTAGTTGATTAAAGTTGATTTTAAAAACGAAATTTGGTTCTGGTTCATATTTTGGTTTGGCTTATTCATGAACGCTGATAGTATGCTGCAACTCATAAAGCACTATGAGCCAGTTTGATAGGATCAAGAAAAATGGTGCAAACTTTCTAATTGCATGGAAACTGGAACGATGTGATGCCAGCCTCTGTGTATTTTAAGTCAAGTCAAGTACTAATTTTTTTAAAGAAAATTGAATATTGTATCAACTTTTAAATGGCTTAAAATTTCTTTTTCTGACTTCTAAGAGTTCTTACAACTCACCATTTCATTTTTTTTCGATAAAACCATTTTTTAAGTATCATGCTTGAAGTTCTGTTGTATATCATAGGATGGAGGAGCAGAATTTGTGTTTGCAACAGATTCTCAAAAGAAGAGAGGCTGGGGAGAAAGAATGTTTTCAAGTATAGGAACTTCATATATGACTGGTAGGTGTGGTTGAAGCTGCCATAAATTTTGTGAGAAATCTGTTTTGATGTTTGTTTCAATTATATATTCTATTGATCAATTTTATGAGAATATAGAACTTGAAAATGGCTTTGAATAAGCAAATATTTCACAACATGCTACTTAAAGCTTTTTTGCCTGACACTCCTCAGAGTATAAAACATCGGAATAAGGGTCTGAAAGAACACATTGGACAATAAATAACCCTAAAAAAGCAGTCATTGAGTAAATTTATATGGTCTTCCTGTTGTACCATAATCAATGAAGCACATTTAGACGGGATATCTGTTTATTTATTCTTGCTCATTAGATTGGTTTAACCTCAAGTAATTGCTGTGTAAGAGAAATCAAGCAAGTGCTAGGCCACTTGTGTAAAGCTAAATTTTGTATAAAAAGGCCTGCTGTCAAGTACAAAATTTGTTTTACGAATTTGCTCATTATTTAGAAGAAACAGGCTATAAGACACAAGTCCTGGGCAATTTGAAAAACAATTTAAAAACTTAATTTCTCAAAGCAAAAACAGAAAGGGTTCTTGGACACTTAAACTAGGTAAGAGATGACAAAAAGAGCTGCAGCATTATATGTTTCCACTCATCTGTGCTATTTTCAGATTAAGAAACTCTTAAAACAGAAGGAGCATTATGATTTTCATACTGTCAAGAAACTGGAGTACTCAACATTGGCCTTCATTTTTTATAGAAAGGAAGTGTATTTCAGTTGTATTTCTTGGATTTTCAATGCAAATAAACTGTATCTTCTGTTACCCTTTAACCCATTCAGTCCCAGAGATTATTGCTTTTTTGTGCACCTACCCCTAGCCTCATTTTCGTGATTTTGGCTCTTCTCCCCAGACAAGACGGTGAAAAATTTAAAAATAGAGATAACTTAAGAAAAAACGCATGACTATTTAAAAAACCATTGGGTCTTTTAGGACATACAAGATAAAAACATACAAGAGAAAAACAATTTCCTCTTAATTCTTGAAAAATGGGTTTCAATGGATCCTACTCAATAAATCCGTATTTCTACACAAAACTTTGTCATTTTGCCAAAAAATTAAATATCTCTTTTGTCATTTTAAGGAGTAGTAATTCACAAAAAAATTGCTTTTTATAATAAGGAATATTTACAAGTAGGCAAGGTACTATATATATTTTTGCCTATTATATACTCAAATATAAATAGATAAAAACAGCCCACACAGGCAAACCACCAGGAGTCTTTTTTAGCTTGCATACTTTTTTTCTGGGAGAGGCTTGATAGAAGCATGTTGACTCAATTTTTGTGTCAGTTCATCATGATTTTTTCTCTTGTTTGCAAACATCAAATTGTGCACTTAATGTTATGAGTCAGTTTTATAGGATAAGTGTTGTTCTATGCATTTGGTTCCCATTTATTGTTTTATTTTTAGCTAGAAATTTTTTCTTACAGTTAATACATACAAGTATTATTATTTGCATGTTATTGATAACCTTACTGGGTTACAAAATTTGGAAGTAAAAAGACTAAAATCCTTGCATAAATAACCTTGTTTTAATTTGACAAACACTAAGGGCAATACTAATATAAATTATATATAATATAATATAAATAATAATAATGATACAGACTTTATTGGGAAAATATTCATAGGTTTATTGATATGCTGTGATATGAAGTTGAAAATATCTGAAAATCAACGAAAGTCACTCACTATCATAGCCAATGCAGTAGACTTGCATAAACATATAAATGATAATGGTTATGTATATTGTAAATTGTCTAATATATATACCCTTGTATATTGTCTAATGTTTATGCAAAGCATATTGGGCATCATTTATCCTTTGAAGCGCACATAAAAAGCCTTATAACATCAGGATTTCCAGTACTATGTTTCCTCGAAAAATACCCCCATTGAAAGAGTACCTCCTTAAATGAGAATTTTTTTCAAAATATTTCCATCTAACAAGAACCCTCCCTTTTATAACTTTCATCGTCTGAATTCACCACAAATCTCTAATGATTGTTTTTTTAATTTCTTATAGCTATTTGCAAAGATTGCGTTTGTTAGTCTGAAATTTCTTTTATATTCATATTAATCTAAAATGAAGCAAGGTATTACAAGACCATACCACAGAGAGCACGAGAGTACGGGAAAATTCACAAATTACAAAAGAGAGAACGAAAATAACTCAGACTGAAATTAAATTTCAATCTAAAATTCAAATGAGCACCACTCAAAAACATTGTCTTTTAAATGAGCACCCTTCTAATGAGTGTCCCATGCCATCAAATGAGCACCTGTTTTGGAAAGCTGACTTTTGTCAAATTTTTGAAGAAATATGATAATCTTATTGCAGCCTAAAATTGAGGGAAATGATGAAAAAGAAAATTGAAGTAGACACTAGGGTATTTTATTTTATCAGTTTTAATAACCCTTTTACCATCAGAGTTTTTGCAATATCAGATTTTAGGAAGCCCAGAAAGGGCCTTTTGTGCTAAATTGCCCAAATACGTTTTGAAACTTTGTATATATGTTAAAGACATTTGACACAGTTAAAAGTGGCTTGCAGCCACTCAACCACGAACGGTTGACCAATCAAATTGCGCAAAGAGCAAAACACGTGAACAGTTTTCGCTTTTCTGCAAATCGGTGAAACCCTAGAGCAGCGTGCAGTGGTTTCACGTGAGCGGTTTCCAATTCCTTTCTTGTGCGCGTGCTCTGATCAATTTGGCGAAAAGTTATTTTTTGATTCGCTGTACTTATGCATGTCAAATGCCTTTAAATTAATGCTAAAAAATTGTTTTTAGTCTGCAGAAGTGCTTTTTATCTTATATTATGATTGATTTTTTAACGCTGTATTAGAAAACTCAACATGGCTTTCTCTAATTTTTATGATTTTTTTAAAGGACTGACTGTCGGAGGTACCTGGGGATTATATGAAGGGCTGCGTAATCCTGATGGAAGAACAATGAAGCTGCGATTAAACAGTGTGTTAAATGGGATGACTAGAAGAGGGCCCTTTGTTGCAAACAGCTTGGGTGTCCTTGGTATGTATATTGATAGAATCAAATGGCTGACTTATATTATTTTCAGGCTATGTTTATTTTTAAATCATTTCTAGTATTAGTATTGTTTTCATAAAGGAGTTATTTATTTTGATGTTTTTTGCAAAGAAAGCTTTTTTATGGACGTATGAGTTGCTTATAACTTTTTCTACTGCAGCTTTGATGTACTGTAGTATAAACACTGCAATCGAAAAGGCCAGAGGAACAGAAGATATGTATAATTCTGTGGCAGCTGCTGTTACAACTGGAGCTCTGTTCCGATCAACAGGTACCTTGCATCAAAAAAATTTGATTACATTGTTTCAAGAAGCTGGGTTAAGCAGCACACAGTTATGTTGGAGCTTTTAACTTATTTTTTATAAGGCAGGACAACATGATCTAAATCCAGAGATGGGAAATGTAAACTATCATGGTATTTATCTTGCTTCTTTGTGACATTTATGTCCATAAGTCTCGTGCTGCACTCGTATTCATCCATATGTATTATATTGGCGAGATTTGGCCAATGAAAGATTTGAAGTTTGCTAATGCATTGCTGCTTTTCATGAACAGAGACCAAATTATAGAGGAGGTATGATGGGGGAGAGAGCCTGTGCTCATGTGGCCATGTCTCATCCAATTCGTAACACATTTGCATGATTTGGTACATTTAGAGATATTTCATTATGCTCTTTCAGGTTATGAGATCGGAGTTCAAAATTTTAGATATAGAAACGCCATCGCTTAAGAACTCTATCCCCGTCAGTAACTGCCACAATATATTAAGGGTTGACATGAAAAAGCAAGGTGACACGTTTTCTGGTAGTAAATTAGGAAAATGGAAACGAAAGCATTTAACAAAAGGACCACACAGATGAAAGCTCCCAGTTGCTGGTTTTGGCTGCTGGCAAAGTCTTTTATGATTGTTTATCTTCTTTTAAAAGCCATTTTTTTTCTAGGTGGAGTACGTGCAATTGGATTCGCCAGTGCAATTGGTGGAAGCATAGCTGTTTTATACATTGTTGGCGATAAACTGTGGAATAGCCGTGGACAGACACTGTCCTCAACTCCCAACTGGGCGTGATTATTGTATTGTAAAGTTTTGTTGATTAATAAAATTTTGGATATGTGTTTATTTGAGTATGATTGGACCTATTGACAAGCCGAGTATGAAACATGAGTTTGTAGTTTGTGTAGGATGTTGTTCACTTCACAGCTAAAGTTTTGTTAAGCACCGTGTCATAATCTCAAAGGGTTTTAGGCTACATATAGACATAAATATATTTCTGTTCTGCTTTGTAATTTCGCTCAGTTCCAAAAGTATAATGTGTAACTGAACAATTGAAATATTAGTTTACTCTCAAGCTAGTATCATTTTTATTTCTTAAACATATCTTTATGTGCTTCAACCTGAAATGATACGATATTTGCACTTTGAATGCTGTCTATGCATCTATCAATCGCGTTGGCTCAAATGATAAGTGGTCTTCTAGCTCGTAGATGCAAAAGATCACATAAAGGAAATTTCACAACCAATAAAAATAAGCGGATCGTTTTACTTTTACATTCTCACAGCGTAACAATAAACATCCTTTATATCGGCAGAGAGGGGGAAGGGGCCGGGAAGCTAACATTGCTTTTAATATCGAAAGATCGCTTATTTTGAGCTTTCAAATATACGATAAAATTATTTCCTATAAAGCAAATTAGATTAGTTGTTTTCTCATTTCACGTTAACACAGTTTCACTTCGCGTCCAAATGCAAGTGACCATTTTGATGCCATTTAGTGGAGAAGGGTTCACTGCTCTCTCACCTATTTCAAGAAAGGGATACACTTTGCATTTATTGTTTTTTTGTTAAAGAAGTTCTTGGCTTTGCCATCTCTATTTGGAAATATGCCAACAGATGTCACTTTTTTAGTAGTCTGGAATTGAATTTAGAATAAAAACATCGTTTTGAACCGAAAAGAACTGATGAAATGAAGCTTAGTTAGTTTTCTAGTCTAAAATTTTGAAGACTGCTTTAGAGCCTGTTGGTTGCTGATGGGTAATCTGAGCGTTAGGGATGAAAGGAGTTGACACGTGATTTTCATCTTCTGTTGTGTCTCCCATCACTAAATGAACCAGCTTTTCTATGTCAACAAGTTCCTTTTTGCTCATCACTTGCTTTAGAATTGAGTTGCATTCATCGTCACTGAGCTTGTCTCCAATTGATGTTAGCGCAATTCTGAGGTCAACAGCTGGAATGATTCCACCTATGGACAGAGAGAACAAATCTTGCTTGATAGCACTGTCTTTCTCCGTAGAGGCATAGTTTGATCATACGAATATCATTGAGTGATTATAGAGTGAAACGAAAAGCAAACCCAGTTCACCTACGGTTCATATCGTGTGAGTGTATTGAGCGAACACCTGTAAATACTGAGAACATTTCTCAGACGCTCGCAGTTGTTGCTGGAAAAAGAAACAAGATCATATTATAGATAATGTATTTTTGATTATTTATATCCAGTTGGAATTGGTAGTTGAAAATCGTTGTCCAGGAACACAGTATCCGGCTCTAGCCGTGTTTGTGCGGTTACTCTCACGGTTGAACCATCTGTTTCTTTCAGCTATATTTAAATATTTAAGAAAATATTTATCCTCTCCAACCTTATCTTTATGGAATTTCCCTTTTTTTCGTCGAGGTTTCAAAGTACAAACAGAACAGTCTTTGAGTATTGGCATCTTTTGGTTCTGAAACATTTCGAAGATAATAGGTAGAGCAATTCATTTTTCATTGTTGTTTTCTTTTTTGGTGTAAATCCTGTACAGTCACTACAATGGAAGACCAAGGCCCGGCCCGCGGAAGCTGGTTGCTAGGAGGGGGGCTATAGCCCCTCCAAAATATTTCCAAAATTTACCTACAATGATACAAAAATCACCCTGCAATTGCTTTTGGGCATTTTAGCTCCCCCCTCAAAAATTGTTTAAGCCCCCTCAGTACGTAATATGCTCCACGGCCTTAAGATTTTTTATTGTAAACAAAGCTGAGATTTGACCCGGTTTAGTTTAGCCTGAACAGAACCTGGGCTATTATCGTAATGAGAGCAAGGCTTTACAGAACATTGTGTACCCACGTGACCAAGGTCTGATTGCAATGTCCACATCCGCCAAAGTCTTTTATTTTCAATAAGCAAAGTTGAATCAAGAATAGCCGAGAATATCTAATGATACTTAGAACGATGGTAGTTCGTACTTTACACCTCAAAAAGACTCAACCGCGAAATAAGGTTTCAATCAGGGCCAGTTTGGACTGGAATTATCTCTCACAACTACGTTTGACACCAACTTTGACAATAATGCGTTACAGAATCTTAACAAAAGGTAATTGAGTGTAATAAAACTGCAATGTTTAGTATCTTGCTTGTTGGGTCTAGATTCCCATTGTTTAGGACTATCATTCTATCAATTTCTCAAACCAATGAGAAAGGTGCGTCATATGCAGATGCACATTAAGCCCAATCTTCAGTGAGAAAAAAAATTAGTGAAATGCGAAAAAGTTTGCGCGAAATACGTCTTGGGCATGCGCAGTGAACTTTTGCTGGAAATTTCTCGCCGAAAAAACGTTAAAATGAGTTTAACTTTTTTCATTTTTAGCTTGCGAAATCTTTCAACAGCCAATCATATTCCGTATCCCTTTGTCACGCTACTCCAATGTCGTGAGGTCAACAGAAGCATTCGAAGGAATTTGTCGCGTGAAGTATTTCGCAGCGAAACTTCGCAAGACTTTTTCTCGCTGGAAATGGGCTTTAGGGTGAAGGCTCGGAGAAGAAATTTCCATCTCATAGCGCTGAATGGCATTAAGTAATAACAATTGTATTGTGGATCAAAGCTGCTTCACATAAACCAGAGCTTTACTCTCAAACAAGAGCTTCATTCTCATTTGATAGATAGTTAAGAGTTTTATTATTAAAACAATATCCAGGTGGAAATGTTGCTCAGTTTGATAGTGTTACCTTGAGAACCAGACGGTAGAGTCTTGGAAGAGCAAATAGAAATGGAAAAGGGAAATGAGGGAAGTAGGCTCTTTTCACCTCCCATTCCTCTTGTTTCTATTGTACTTACATTCTACTTCTATGTGCAAACATCCTCTAGAAATCATTACCAATCATCCCTAATCAATCAATTTGACAAGGATATCTTGAAACGTTCTCTGTTCTTATTGTTAAATGGTACAGTGACCAAAGAACTTTGTTCATTTCATAACCATTTCATGTTAGGCCACCTGTACTTACTATCAAAGAATGCCAAAGAAAACAAAATTCGCAACTCAGCGCTTGCAAATCATCACTCACACTTCGCTACTTGTCACTCACTGTTTGCAACCTGCCATAATGGCTCCTCGAGGGTCGCCACTATACAGTATAAAATCTATCGCATTTCTTATAATTCATACCTACCATCAACTTGTTCATTGGGATTCAAAGCCTTTAGACCATCACATAACTCTTGAAAACTTGGCTTCTTTTTCCGTAAGAAATACTCGTAAATTGGTAGAAAATCTTCGACGTCGATCTTATCTTGAACATTGCACTCCTGCATGTCTTTAACAATTTTCGAGACATCAGATTTAAGTGGATTTAGTCCCAACGAGCGCAAACAATCAACTAATTTATCAGCTGGTAATTTTCCGTCGCCCTTCTTGTCAAAAATGTTGATCGCGCCAATCACTTCTACAACGTGATCGTCTGTTAGATTTGCCATTTAGACCCCTTTTTATGAAATAATTATATTTTCTTTTTGAAGTTTAATCGATGACTTTTCCTTTTTTCTTATTTCATGATTCGAACTGAAATTCGTTGAAGTTCGGCAGTTTTAGGACCATTTCCTTCGAAATTAGAATTCGACAAAATTGGGCATTATTAAGCAATATGCTTTCTTACCAAATTTCAAATGACTGAAATTCATAAACTGCAAATATAGCTTTAAAAGTGTGAATTTCGTTTTATTCTCTTTAAGCTATAGAAGATGACCAAAGACAATCTCAACAAATGTGTCAATCTAAAGTGTTTTTATCAATACCAAAAGTAATCATGAATACCAAAATGCTAACATATCATCATGGCATTTAATTCCCTCTTCTAAGATCTAGATGCATTTCCTCAATATATTTTCCAAAATGTCAACAGGTTGGTTTTTGTAACATTTTTCAGTGCTTTAATATGCAAAAAGTAAAGCCATTTCGTATTTTTGTGACTAGAAAATCAAGAAAATTTAGGCCTATTTTTAATTTGGAAGTGCAGTGCGTACCTTGAAAAGATTGTTATTGTTATTGACAACATGTGAGCAATTTGACGGTCAAAAGAAGAACGGAAGCTAGCTAAATTGAAATCAATCTAATGTGCTTCTCGTCTTTCACAAGAATCAGCAGCATTTTTCAAAACGAAGTCGTATGTCGTATATTGAAGTGGAGAATTTATAAAATGCATTGGTGTCCAGGGTGAGGTACATAGACGTTTCGAAATTTTACAGTAAGAGTGTCGTATACTACCTGGTCTAAGGTTAAAAAAATTGTTGAAGGGTTACAGTTTTTTAAAGCCTTCATGCTTTCTATTTCTACACTATTGAAGTTAAAAATGTACAAAATTTTAACGATAAAAATGAAGTAAAATTAAACTTTGCAAATGTTTGGCAATAGAAAACAAGGTGTAAATTGACAAAAACATTTAGTTTTGAGAAAAAAACACTGTTCTTTCCAGGCATCCTTTGTCGATAGTCAAGGTACTTTATTAGGTCTAATCAGGCTTTTTTGAGACTTCTCATATCTCAAAACTACAGTTTATTCCATTACCCGCATATAGCGCTAGACATTTTAGTAATTCTACTTCATAGCTGAATTGTTACTGTTGCTCATTGAAGTGCTTCGTAAAGCTACACCCTCCTTAGAGCAATCTGATCACCCTATTGTTCTTTTTATTTTTTAAATATTCGAATTTCACCTAATCTGACTCAACTTTGTAAAGAGTCCGCCATTCTGGCTCCTCGCTCGCTAAGTCTTCTTTCGCTAAGTCAATAATCGCACGTCCTAACTCGTAACGCATGCCTTTAGCACGTTTCAGCAACGGTGTCTCTGATTTAAGCATAATGTCTAGCTTTTTCTCTCGGCATGTTTCGATAGAGTCGATCCCGTACCACAGAGTTTCACTGAATTCTGGATTGCATGTGCGCTTGGCTACATCAGTTGTGAGACGAGTGCTCCGCGAACGGTCTGGTAACAAATAAATCCTGACATAAGGATTTATGTTGTTGTTATCGTCAGGGTTTTGCCCAGTTTCAAAGATACGAGCCTGGAAAACGCCTATAACAAGCCTTTTCTGTACTTGGCGATAAACAATAGCGATTTTAATTTCTCCCTGAGGGCTCGTTGCCCTAAAGTCATCATTGAGCGCAGAGGAGCTGCTGAATAGTTTGGCCCTTCGCATGAAAGTACCAATTCTTGACCGGCTTGCGTCGCTCTTCCCGGACCCGGTTCTATCTAAAGTTGACCTTGAAAACTCATTACTGTCGTTGAATACTTCGTCAAAGCTGACATTCGGTGGGCTGCCGTTAGAAGGACTGCCGTTCGAGCGACTCTTATTTGAAGGACTATGGTTCTCTCCTGAGCCACTGCTTTCTTCCGTGGTTGGGGTCGTAGCTTCTCTGGCCGACTTGGGATCCAGCAAGATTTCTTCTTTTCCTTCATTTCCTACTATGACAAAATTTTCGTCTTCATCCGTGGGCTGGACAGGCTCATTTAATCCCATCAAAGTCAATTTAGCAGTCAGTTTTGCATTTGTGCTGCAGTCATCAAGAGGAAACGATTGTTTTAAACTCATATCATCTTCGTTCATAAGGCTGCGGATTTTAAAGGTCAACGAACCGAGTAGACGGTCTTTTTTATGGTCCCAAAGTTGAAATTTTACGTCTTGTTGCTCCGGCTCCCGGACCAGAAAACCAAGCGATTGCTCCCAAACTGGATCAACAGTTTCGTTGAGCTTGTGAGTCTTGAAGGTCGTACTGCCGACAATCACTTTACAAACTGGATTGCAGGCCGAATTTGAGTGGCGGCTTCTTGGTAGATTCGAGGCAGAATCAATATGGACAATCAGTACGGCTTTAGTCAAAGTGCTTCTTTTGGAAGGCGTGGTCCCAACAGCAGTTTTCACAGATTCTGAGGACGAGTTCAGAGTGAACCAAGTCATTTGCAGGTGGATCTTACCAGATTTAACATGATCTAGAGCAAGCCATACATCCTGATATCCTGTCTCAATCACCTTGCTCAGTGCCCAGCTTTTATCTCCAAGACTCTCATCCCTAGACGGAAGCCGATCCCTATCAAAGGCTGTCACATCTATCTTTCTGTTGCTACTTTCTTCTAAAAGAACCTCAAATGTTTCGTTCCAGGTCGGATTTAGCGTCGATGACTTGATGGTGGTTGAAAATTTTTCTGCTCCAATTGTCAATGTTATATAGGGGTCTGAAGTGCCACTACTTCCAAGAAATTTTAAATCCTTGGCCTCAAGATCAGCACCTTCAACAACTTTAATTCTGAGCACACCGTCGGGAAGACGATTTTTAAGCTCACCATTGTTGACTTGACCTGAAAACGAAATATGTCATTTCTATCAACCTGCAGTTTATGCAAACATACCTGTAGTGGCAGTTGGAGACACACCTTTTCAGTAAGATTCAAAGAGCAAATGAAGGGAAATGAAAAACTTCGATTGACTTAATCAGGGTTTCTTAATGTACTTATTGAGAGAAGGGAGTATGGTTGGCAAAAAAGTTAACATAGTATAACATAACATTGGCATAACATAATTTTTGAAATTGATGGTAGTCATGCATATGCAAATTTTGAAAATTATAACAAAAGAAGTTTATGATGTCAAGAATTATCAGTTTTATTATCTAATGGAAATTCTTCTTATTTGTTTTCGTAACAGCAGCTTATTTGACTATATTTGTTTTCGTTAGAATGGCTCGATCTAGGGCGGCTTGCAATGGTGCATAATAAACATAAAATGTACTAACCTGAGAGGGATATTGCGATTTTATTTGGAAGGACGACGAAGCTGGCGATTGCATCATCAATAACGTTGCGTAGAAGCGTGTTGACTCCTGGTGTTTCGAGGAAATTCAATACGTTTGTCAAGTCGAAGTTGATCAAAGGTCTGTTGATGAAGTACATGGTCAACCCACCGATAAGAGGAAGATCTGGGATGAGTGGATAAAGCAACACTCGCAGTGTCCCTCGTATCTCTAGGTCCTCCACGCCTAGCTTAACCCCTTTAGTAGCCAGAATAATTTTTGCATCGCCAGCGTAAATTATATCCACATCAAGAATCGCCTCTGAACGCTTTAGATTGTCAGTGTGCACTTTGATGCCTCCAATTCGCGGAGGAAGATCACCTATTCTGATAGTATCAAACCGAATACCGCTTAGCGTGGATGGGACCTTGGTCCTGAGCACTGGCTCCACACTTTCTCGCAGCATCTTATCCAGGGCCTTCCCAACAAAGGGCCACACTTGACGAATAACCTTGTTCAACCATTCTGCACGCTCTACGTCGGGAAAATTCACCCATGATGGTAACTCAGGGCAAAGTTTAATAGCCGCTTTTTCATTAGCAATTGCTCTAGCCAGAGTACGTTTAACGTTTCTATCTGCTCTTTGTTTGAAAAACGTAGCCAAAACAACGCAGCTAATAATTATCCAGGCAAAGCTTAAGCCACAGCTACCAGCCAACCAGACGCCAAGTAACAGGGCTAACATCCATGATATATTCAAAATAAAGGCAGTTGTTCCATAGGACTCGGCAGCAATGCCAGTCTTGCCTGCAGCAGATTCTGTCATATTTCGATTCAAGGTTATCAGAAAGGTGCTCTCGAAACCGTTGTTTCCGACTTTAGCCTCCTGGAGTTGACCTGTTGAAGAAACAAACATTCATAAGGATTAAAGGGTCTTGTGGTCTAACAAGGTCCAGGTGTCCTGCACATAGAATTCAAAACAAATAACAGAAGCATGGCAATAATTCTACTTTTCATGACAAAGTTAACTAAAACAACCCAGTTTAAATTTGTCATCTCAAGCTTTCAAAGACTCATTTGGGCTTTATGCAGTACAGGTACATTAAATTACAAAGCAGAAAAGGGAAAGCAAATTGTTTGTCTTTTGCATGTAAAAACAGTTTCGAAAGTTATTTTATTTCGGGCAAAGTAATTTTGTGCTCCACCCAAGAAGCACTTGCAAAAGTGTCATATGAAATAAAAGATACAGAAAATGAGCAACTAAAGTAGGAAATGAAAGAGAAGTTAAGTAGAATCCATATATCATTAAAAAGGTATATATCCAAAAGTATTGATAACTGTATA